>NC_134807.1:38112637-38120137 GCF_046742065.1 Oratosquilla oratoria | reverse complement strand
ATATAATATATAATCTATAATAAATTATACATAATATATAATATATAATATATAATGTATAATATATAATATATAATATATAATATATAATATATAATATATAATATATAATATATAACATATAACATATAACATGTAACATGTAATATGTAATATATAATATATACCATATAATATATAATGTATAATATATAATATATAATATAATATATTATATATAACATATAATATATAATATGTAATATATAATAAATATATATATAATATAAAATATATAATATATAATATATAATATATAATATATAGTATATAATATATAATATATAATATATAATATATATAATATATAATATATAATATATATTATATAATATATAATATATGATATATGATATATGATATATGATATATGATATATGATATATGATATATAATATATAATATGTAATATATAATACATAATATATAATATATAATATATTATATATAATATACAATATATAATACCGAACATATAATATATAATATATAATATATAATATATGATATATATTATATGATATATAATACATAATATGTAATATATAATAAATAGCGTTTGATTCATTTGGTTTCCATACCCTAAGTACATCCGTACCATGGTACTTATAATAGAAACATGCTACGGACCACAGGTATAACTTGAAAATAAGTTGATTAAATAATGAAGTATTATCATCTCGTAGAGCAGTTACGACCCTAATACTACACTTATCGGATGGACCAGATGAAGTTGTAGCAGGAGAGAGAGAACGAAGTCTTAATCCTTTGAATTGGACTTAGGCGGCTTTCAGAGATCTTACGAGAAGTAGCTGAGTAGAGGAACGATTTGTCGATGACTTGAGAAGTCAGGAGCGAAAGAAGATTAAATCCAGTTTGTTGATGAAGGTGGCTTGTACTGGCCTAAGTCGACTTACAAGGATTTGTTTCTCCGTCGTGCCATTTTTTTAATATAATAACATATTATATGAAACTGTTTGGCTTTAATACAGCATTCGATATCCCAACAAGAAGTAGACTTTTATGTAAAAAACACGAATTTACACCATATCTCTTGTGAACTGTAAATTTATTACAGATGGCCAATCAAAAGCATGCTTTAATGTCAAAGTCCTACTGAAGGTAGAAACTGAGTGAGAGAGAGAGAGATAGAGAGAGAGAGAGAGAGAGAGAGAGAGAGAGAGAGAGAGAGAGAGAGAGAGAGAGAGAGAGAGAGAGAGAGAGAGAGAGAGAGAGAGAGAGAGAGAGAGAGAGAGAGAGAGAGAGAGAGAGAGAGAGAGAGAGAGAGAGAGAGAGAGAGAGAGAGAGAGAGAGAGAGAGAGAGAGAGAGAGAGAGAGAGAGAAATAGAGAGAGAGAGGGAGAGAGAGAGAAGAGAGAGAGAGAGAGAGAGAGAGAGAGAGAGAGAGAGACAGAGAGAGAGAGAGAGAGATAGAGAGAGGGGGAGAGCGTGAGAGAGAGAAGGGAGAGCGAGAGCGAGAGGGAGAGAGAGATAGATAGAGAAAGAGAGAGAGGGAGAAAGAGACAGAGAGAGAGAGAGAGAGAGAGAGAGAGAGAGAGAGAGAGAGAGAGAGAGAGAGAGAGAGAGAGAGAGAGAGAGAGAGAGAGAGAGAGAGAGAGAGAGAGAGAGAGAGAGAGAGAGAGATATGGATGGACTAATTATAGATGGGAAGAGAAAGTGTAAGGAACAGTTGTAAGAGAGAACGAATGAAGAGAATAGAATGATTGTGAGAGCGAGAGAGGGAAGATGAGTAGCATACGCCAGGACGCGCTGAGTATTTGTGCCGAAGTCGTTGCATTTGCCCTATGCGTTTGGGTGGTTAGGGCCGATACGAAACTCTGCTATATAGGAATCGGAGAGAAATGTTGGAATCGAACACGCAACTAGAAAGATGTTAGATCCGGACGCTTTCGATTTCATCACCAGCAGCGCAGAAAGGAAAGGGAGAAATTGCAATAATCACACTTAAGGGTCACTGTCAGATTTTGAGTTCAGGTACCAGATAACAGGACATCGAGCCTTTGCAAGGCAGGGAGAGCGTGAGAGTGAGAGAGTGAAAGAATGAGGTTGAGAGTGAGGTGTGATAATGTGAGCGAAATAGTGAGAGAGTGAGAGTGAGAGTGAGAGTGAGAGTGAAAGTGAGAGTGAGAGTGAGAGTGAGAGTAAGAGTAAGAGTAAGAGTGAGAGGGAGAGGGAGGGTGAGAGTGAGAGTGAGAGCGAGAGCGAGAGTGAGAGTGAGAGTGAAAAAGTGAGATTAATAGTAGTTAGGGAGAGAGTGAGAGTGAGAGTGAAAGAATGAGATTGAGAGTAAGAGTGAGAATGAGAACAAAATTACAAAGGATTACAAAGGCGGAGCATGCCGACAGGAGACCTTTTGGTTCATATCTAGGTCGGATGTAAAAAATAATCATAATAATAAATTAATAAGTAAAGATTATAATAATGTAAATAACAAATGAAATACATAAATAAATGCAAAGGTATAGTTAAATAATAAACAAACAGGTAAATAGTAAATAATAATAAATTGATATATAACTAATGATAAATGAGAATCAAATAGACAAATGATAACAAAACAAAAACAAATAATATAAAATAAATTATAATCATCACAGTATCTTGTTTAGATGTTTATCTAAATGATTCTTAAAGCTTCGAACTGAACTACATTGCACTACCTGTGCAGGAAATTTATTCCATCCATTAACTACACGGTTGGCGAAGTTGTTTCTACCCACTTCCAAATTGAATTAATTTCCGGACAGCTTGAAATCATTGTTTCTTGTCTGATTCTCATTCAGTGTGAAAATTTGGTCACTTTTGATGTTGTCAATTCCCTTTAGAATTTTAAAGACCTGTATCAAGTCACCTCTGAGTCTACGCTTTTTAGGGAAAACAGATTCATATGTTTTAGTCGATTTTCGTATGATTTATTTGTGATATTTGGAATGAGAATGAGAATGAGAATGAGAATGAGAATGAGAATGAGAATGAGAATGAGAATGGGAATGGGAATGAGTGAGGGCGAATATTGCACCACATGCTTTCATTAACAGAACACCATTGTGTTGTCTGAATTGAAACTTTTTCACATTAATGTAACTCTTGGAAATTAATCACCCTAATTCGTGATTAATCTAATTCTTTTGAGATAATCTTTGACTTTTTAATTTTACAGAACTGACTTACATGATATCACAGACCCCTGAGGATAAGATTTTTTTTTTTTTTTTACAGCCTCGAAACAGTCTCTTATAACGTTTACCAACAGAAACAAATGACACACGACTAACAGCAAGACCTTTTCGTAGGCCCATTGGGAAGGATGTTGAGACCCAAATGCATACTTAGTGCGAGTTTAGAACACGTGAACTCAGGAAGCATGGTCCCTTTCAGATGCATACGAATGTTAGCTTTGTCAACAGATGGGATGGAAGAGACGTTGGAAGGGGTTCAGGTCAAAATAAAATAAGTTTTGGGATTGTCTACAATCTATGTTGACAAGATAAAAAAAATTCACATTTTTACGGCATTATTTGGTATTTTATCATTATTTTCTGCTTGTACATGTTGCTTATCTAGATGATAAAAGTCATGCATTCTTTAGGTACACAACCAAGAAATAGCATTACAAAATCTTTCTGAAGTTTTAGTTATATGTAACTAAACATAAAAAAAAAAAATCATATTTTTTTATGACATTACAGCAGTACCTTTTCCTTCGAGAACATCTAAAGCTAACATGTTACCAAGAAACTTTATATACTATTTTTGTAGAAGACAGGAATCAATTGTGAAGGCGAAGAGAAAGTCCAACATTCCGTTTAAATATCAACTCGTACAAAGAAACTTTTCCATTGTCTTAAGGAGGGTCACAAACAGGAAATTGGGTTGTCCACACCACCCAATTGTTTTCTTCCGCAAACTTGGAAACCCTATTGGAAACCTTTGCTCAGATTACGTAAAAGCTTTAGAAACTCTCCATCGTTAAACAAAGTAATGATTGTTCTCTTCTTGCTCAAGGGATTCCTGGGCTACTCTTCGTTTATTTTTTGTTTGTCTATTTATTCATTTATTTTTGCGGAGGAGGGGCGAGACTGGTTGTCAATGATAGGGAAAGGATAGATATTAGAGAGAAAGAAAGAATAGAAGACAGAAGACTTACGCATAATAGATGTGCACAATACCTTTACCTACACCTACGCTGACACCGACACCGACACCGACGCCGACGCCGACGCCGACGCCGACGCCGACGCCGACGCCTACGCCTACGCCGACGCCTACGCCGAAGCCTACGCCTACTCCTACTCCTATGCCTATTCCTGGACCTGCACCTGCACATGCACCTGCACCTACACCTACACTTAAACCTACACCTACACCTACACCTACACCTACACCTACACCTACACCTACACCTACACCTACACCTACACCTACACCTACACCTACACCTACACCTACACCTACACCTACTCCTACACCTACACCTACACCTACACCTACAACTACAACTGCAACTGCAACTGCAACTGCAACTGCAACTACAACTACAACTACAACTACAACTACAACTACAAACACAAATACAAATACAACTACGCCTACTCCTACGCCTACGCCTACACCTACACCTACACCTACACCTACACCTACACCTACACCTACACCTACACCTACACCTACACCTACACCTACACCTACACCTACACCTACACCTACACCAAACACCTACACCTACACCTACACCTACACCTATACCTTTACCTATACCTATACCTATACATATACCTATACCTATACCTATACCTATACCTATACCTCTACCTATACCTATACCTATACCTATACCTATACCTATGCCTATGCCTATGCCTATACCTATGCCTATACCTATACCTATACATATACATATACATGTACATATACATATACATATACATATACATATACATATACATATACATATACATATACATATACCTATACCTATAATCATAACTATACCTATGCATATACCTATACATATACTTTACCTATGCGTATACCTATACCTATACCTATACCTATACCTATACCTATACCTATACCTATACCTATACCTATACCTATACCTATACCTATACCTATACCTATACCTATACCTATACCTATACCTATACCTATACCTATACCTATACCTATACCTACAACTATAATTATACCTGTACCTATGCATATATCTATATATATATAAGTATATGTATACGTATACGTATACCTATACCTATACCTATATCTATACCTATATCTATACCTATACCTATACCTATACCTATACCTATACCTATACCTATACCTATACCTATACCTATACCTATACCTATACCTATACCTATACCTACAACTATAATTATACCTGTACCTATGCATATATCTATATATATATAAGTATATGTATACGTATACGTATACCTATACCTATACCTATACCTATACCTATACCTATACCTATACCTATACCTATACCTATACCTATACCTATACCTATACCTATATCTATACCTATACATATACATATACCTATACCTATATCTAAACCTATACCTATAACTATTCTTATACCTATACCTATACTTATACCTGTACCTATACCTATACCTATACCTATACCTATACCTATACCAATACCTATACCTATACCTATACCTATACCTATACCTATACCTATACCTATACCTTTACCTATACCTATACCCATACCTATATCCATACCTATACCTATACCTATACCTACACCTATACCTATACCTATACCTATACCTATACCTATACCTATACCTATACCTATACCTATACCTATACCTATACATATACAAATACCTATACCTGTACCTTTGCCTGTACCTATACCTACACCTATGCCTACAGTTATACCTATACCTATACCTATACCTATACCTATACCTATACCTATACCTATACCTATACCTATACCTATACCTATACCTATACCTACACCTATACAGTACCTACACCTATGCAGTTCCTATACCTTTACCTATACCTAGATCTAGACCTAGACCTAGATCTAGACCTAGACTTGCATATACACCAGCACCTAAACTTTAACTTACACCTATAACTACACCTTTACTTACATCTGCACCTAGATATAAGTACACCTATGAGGACAAAGTTGAACCAACCTCCGATGTAATCACATGCATCCTGGAGCGAAGGTTTGGATTCAATATCTGGCGCTGGAGCCGTTGGTGTGTCCTTCGGCCCGAAGGTATTGAGGAAGTATTGACAGCCATGATTGTCAGACGAATGGTTTCGAGGGACCTGCGACATTTTTCAAAGCTTTCTGCAACTCCGAGTTTGAATTTACCTCAATCTTCTGACCCGATAGCAACCTTTGCAGCTTTCGTTTGGGAGGATTCAAGTCGATTGTATAAAGTAAAGGAAAAAAACCTTTAGAGTTGTTTGGTATGTTATTGATGTCTGTATGATTTTTTTTCAAGCTTAGGCCAAACCATTTCCCTAATTTTCGATGTCATTATAGTAATTAAATACATTGAAGGAAATAATTGATATCAGTATTACTTGCTTTCTCAGGCTTCCCTTCTAAAGTGGTTATGATTTGCTGTAAACCCAACACTTATCTCAGTTAAAGTACAATTCTCCTAACCAAGATAAAAAAGAAAATAATAGATTTTCAGATGTGAGAACACTGGTACAGCTCAGCACTAAACACTTGTGTTATGCGTTATCTCTATATGTCAATTTAACCGTGTAATCATAGTCAAGAAAGGCAGTAGTGTGCGTTTGGATGAAAAGAGATTATTGTAACTCTCTGACTGCACTTTGAAACTTGTATACCTCATTCTAGTTACGAACATAGGATTTACTTGTGTTTTCATGCCTATTGAAGAACAACAAAGTTCTTAGCCCCAACATGGTACGACTAGGAACAAATATACCTTGCGCTCTGGGCACAAGCTAATTCTAAACTATTGGCAATTCCAAGATAGCCAATTTGAGGGCTAAAAATAAAAATTAAACGCGTTCATTGTTAAAGCCTCACCTCTTAACAATAAAAACTAGAATATTTTAGTTATAACGAGGTAGTTTGTATATCCAGTTAAGGATTCTCGAGACATTTCTATATAGCCTGAAAACCTTGACACTAACAGGGTTCAAACATGTCTCGCTATGATTTAGGAGATTTATGTGTAGGCAATAAATTTATTAAATGCAATTGGATATCTCATCTCTACGTTTTACCAAAGAAAATATCTAGCTCTCTCCTTGTGTTGTGGGAAAGGTGTAAGTGAAGGTGTTCAGCATTGAAGACCCACTGTAGGACTTTCAGTCTAACCTTTGGCTGACGTTACATCCTTTGCAACTCACCACAATGGATCAGTCCGGATTGGTAAGGTTGTATAGATTGTTGGAAATGCATGTTGACTAT
>NC_134807.1:38100137-38105137 GCF_046742065.1 Oratosquilla oratoria | reverse complement strand
CCAGTATTCGACGAACTAGACCATGAATGGAGAAGGCGGCATAATAAAGAGCTAAGGGTAACATCAGGCCAAATAAATATCATGAATATCATAAAGTCAAGGCGACTGCAGTATGCCGGCCACATTGCAAGAATGGAACGAGAAAGAATACCAATGAGAGTGATGATGAATATCCCATCCATCATCACTCTCATTGGTATATAGGAGGAAGACATTTCCCAGGAAGACCACGCAGAAGATGGATGGACAGTGTGAAGGAGGACCTCGAAGGAGCTGGAGCAGATGTCCGGGATTGGATGACAGTGGCACAGGACCGTAGAGTCTAGAGGCATTTGGTGCTAGCGGTGAGGGGTCAGCAAGTGGCCCAACCACCACCGGAGTGATTGAGTGAGTGAGTATGTATATATATATATATATATATATATATATATATATATATATACATACATATATATACATATTTATATGATATAATATATATATATGTATATATATATATATATATATATATATATATATACCCCAGAAAAAGAGTCAAGTAATTGAAATATATAGCTTCACTTACCTAACACTTTCTTTCGTCTAACTGTGTTGGTAGCTGTCATTTACAAATGTGTTACCGCATTTCTCATAAGTGATATATATATATATATATATATACATGTATATATCTATATATATATCTATATATATACATATATATATATATACATAGGCATATACATATACATATGCATATACATATATATATATATACATATACATATACATTTAATTATACATATAATAATACATATACATATGTATGTATATATATATATTGTATCCATTACTAACTTACTAACCATCACCCACCACGCACGTGATCCACATGCTTGCAACAGAGCGAGACTTCCTCTTGCTTACCTTGCGTTTCCCACAACATGCACCTAACGCAGCACATTTGAAGACAAACAAGATATAGATGCCCAGTGTCACCAGACTAATCTATCATAAATCCTTTTATTATAACTGCCCTAGTATATTATGCATAAACTAACATATGTATATAATATACCAAACAATATCCACCAATTATAGGACTAACCCTCTTACATAGAACAGACCCCATGCAATGAATAACAAGACTAACACCCTTGCTTGAAACCACTAACACTCCTATAAAATGTTTAACACCCATGTCACGTAGCCGGAGCTGGGGTAGGTGAAGAACCTACCGCCAGAGGCTAGGTAGGTCTAGACCCTACCGGCCAGAGGTCAGAGCTATTGTGCCCTAGGTCAAGGCCTGGCACTTATTGTATTTAGCCCAAAGGGCCATTTCCATTTGTAGTTTAACCTGAATCCCTTGTTTGAATAAATATAAGTAAACTCCCGCTTTGGAGTCTATCTCGCCGCATTAAGACCTCCCTACGTAACCATATAACCTACCATAACGGTTACACTGGTGGCGAGCGGTGCTCCCACGCCCTGAATAGAAGCGCCGTCTTACGCCACACAAACCTATTTAACGGTTACACAACCTATTTAACGGTTAAACAGACCTATCCAACGGTTACACAACCTATCTAACGGTTACACTGGCGGCAGCGTTGCTCCCAGCGGTGCTCCTAACGGTTACACTGGCGGCAGCGTTGCTCCCAGCGGTGCTCCCAGCGGTGCTCCCAGCGGTGCTCCCACGTCCTGAATAGAAATGCCGTCCTCAGCCATACTACCAAGGTTACACAACCAATCCAACTGGCGAGCGGTACTCTATTCCAACCTCCGAAGATACAAGCCTACTTTATACCAAGAAACACTGGTTTCACACATGCCTACCACAGAAGGCCGAATACATTCTTCAGTCATTCAAGCCACGCCTACCATTCAGAACATTCAGAAGGAACGGACCACGGTCAACGAAGAAGAAATCGTCTATCTTCGACTTCTCATATCTTCCTTCAAGCCACTTGATTCTATTCAGACCAGCCGCGCCTGCAGCTCAGACGACCGAGATCGTCTACGAAGCAGACATCGTCTACTTCTCATCAACCGCATCAGAAAGCTAGCTCATCACTTCGTCAAGCAAGCAACACGTCTACCCACAACCCCTCCACCAACCACTCCCTTCGAGACGACAGTCAGAATTCTAAGATCGCAGCTTTGCATCAATCTTAGAATCGGTGGTGAAATCGAACCCATTCGATTTTGAACCACCTGGTGGCAGTACGCTACCATAGTCTCTGTAGACAGATATCTACAGCGACATAGAAGAACCGGTCAACTCTACACCGCACCTCATCAAGACTCCAAACCAAGAGATAGAACTTCAATCAAAACCACAGGTTTCCATTCAGATACCACAAGATCCACTCTCAGTCCACCTCACCCCTACCATCTTCACCCGAGAACAACGCGAAATCTGCAAGCTCAGCACCTCGGTAAGCATATCTAACCCCCACCCCTCTATCCCTTCAAGCAGTGAACCCAAGCTGAGACCAGACAGTTCCAATCACCTGTAGAGATCCAGCGCACCAACTCCTAGATCGACACGACATCACGACTTCAGTCAAGACGCAGTGGACCCAGGCCGACGAGACACATCCGAGAGACAATCTCGTCCGCCACCCAAAACTACCGTCACCAATCACCGTGAGTATAAACCATAGACTCCCACTAATTCCCCCCTTTTTTTATATAATTCAGAAGCCGGACGAGAAACCGCCTCCACCCCCCCCCCTCCATGACCTCCCAGACCAGAAGCTTCGCTATGACCGGCCAGACCAGAAGCTTACAGCGGTTAGGCCCAGACCCGCCTAACCAACCTTCACCCCCACCCCTTCTACCCAGACCAGAAGCTTCGCAGCACTTCGACCCGGACCCGCATCGAGTCAGCATTCTCGCTTAACCTCACCCTCCACCCACCGCCACCCTTGGCTCACCAAGATTTGCTGACAATGGCGATGTTGGCCTCAGCCGATGTCAACAACTTGGACCACGACAGTTCACATCCGCTCACGGCACCTACCCAGTGCTTCCCGGACTTCAAGGCGCAGACTCGTATCTTAAGTACCCCATTATTATTTTGTATTTTGGGTATAACCCCATAGATGCATATGAATAACCCACGTATCACAAAAATGTAATAATCATTTTAATTACAATTCTTTAAATGTAAATTAGCCCACGTAGAACTATCTATTAGTTACAATTATAGAAATTCAAAGACCACGATAGACAAAACCTAATAATCAAAACATCCACTATGTAATTTTAACTTACAAATTTTTTTTTTCAATTTTAACGTAGATTTAGAATATCAAAATGTCACCGCGAAGAAATCTTCCAGGCAGTCACCCGAAACATTGTAAATTACGATAAACCATTGCACAAGACAAATCCCAAGATGACCATAACTAACTCTTAAACTATGAATTTACATTAATTATTCCTCCTTCGGACGCAGGACGTCATGCGATTCGATAGGATAGGTCCTCACGATCATTTACTTATAAAACTTTCACTATCTATACAAGTACTTCTTCACTTCCTTCCGACCGTGAAGCCCCGGAATAATACACTCAAAACCCAACCCACTCAAACAGGATGAATAAGCATTCCATACCATACATACACTAGAATTAAAAATAAAATAAAATAAAATAAAATAAATTAACTGCCTTAAATAAATATAAATATGTATAAGCGCGATAATAAGAATAACAGAAATAAAAAAAATTCCCATGTAAATTTTAACCAATAACCATTCTCATAACTAACAAACTTGTATGAGTTTATATCTCTATGCAATGTATTATATATACATATCAATGTTTAGCTCTACACAAACTAATAATAATAATCAAAAACAAACACTAACAAATTAGGATGTCATGTCTTCAGTAAGCTATGACTGTAGTGAAATAGTACATTCCAAATAATATCTCATAGAAAAGAGATTATAAAACATTCTCATTGAACAGAGAAACAAGTGTATGGTGAACAGTGAAAATTCCTTCTCATTGAAAAGAGAATATACTAGTGTAAACTTTTTGTACATAGCTTACTGAACACACACAAGATATGATAATATACGTAAAAATCCCCCCTTTTTACTCATTCAAACAAATTTTGCAGATCAATATCACCCACTAGCAAACTTACAAATTATCATATCTATATTTTACAATTATGTATGCCATCCCCACTGTCACGACCTCAACCCAAGGTACGAGGACGTACCTCAAAAAGGTCAGGGAGGCAATGTATCCATTACTAACTTACTAACCATCACCCACCACGCACGTGATCCACATGCTTGCAACAGAGCGAGACTTCCTCTTGCTTACCTTGCGTTTCCCACAACATGCACCTAACGCAGCACATTTGAAGACAAACAAGATATAGATGCCCAGTGTCACCAGACTAACCTATCATAAATCCTTTTATTATAACTGCCCTAGTATATTAAGCATAAACTAACATATATATATAATATACCAAACAATATCCACCAATTATAGGACTAACCCTCTTACATAGAACAGACCCCATGCAATGAATAACAAGACTAACACCCCTGCTTGAAACCACTAACACTCCTATAAAATGTTTAACACCCATGTCACGTAGCCGGAGCTGGGGTAGGTGAAGAAGCTACCGCCAGAGGCTAGGTAGGTCTAGACCCTACCGGCCAGAGGTCAGAGCTATTGTGCCCTAGGTCAAGGCCTGGCACTTATTGTATTTAGCCCAAAGGGCCATTTCCATTTGTAGTTTAACCTGAATCCCTTGTTTGAATAAATATAAGTAAACTCCCGCTTTGGAGTCTATCTCGCCGCATTAAGACCTCCCTACGTAACCATATAACCTACCATAACGGTTACAATATGTATATACATATACTTATATATATAAGTATATATATACATATATATATATATATAAGTATATATATATATATATATATATATATATATATATATATATATATATATATATATAATTATATATATATATATATATAT
>NC_134807.1:38080137-38095137 GCF_046742065.1 Oratosquilla oratoria | reverse complement strand
ACAGGCTAATCCCTCTGAAATTACTACATTCACACTTGTCCCCTTTTCCCTTGTAAAGAGGAACTATACAGGCACTACTCCAGTCCTCCGGTACTCTACCCTCTCTCCAGCAAACATTAAATAACTTCACCAACCAGTCCACCATCACTGAACCTCCCTTTTTCAGACATTCTGTATGACATCCATCCAGACCAGGTGCCTTACCTGCTTTCATCATCTTTACAAAAGGTAGGGAGGTTCTTAGAGTGAACTCCTTGAATGAAAAGGAAAAGGAGAAGGAGTACGAAAAGAAGCTGAAGGAGGAGTGGGAGGGAGTAAAGGATAGAGCAGAGATGGGTGTGGAGGAGGAATGGGGATGGTTCAAGGAGGGAGTCTTAAAGTGTGCAAGTGTAAGGACAGGAATTTTGAAGGGATATTATTTTTGGAATTTCGTTTTATTTATCTGTTTATTTATTTGAGTGTTGACTTGAGAGACGGTTTTACTCAACCAAGAAGCAAAGTAGAAAATAGAGCCTTAATAGACCATGAATTTATTCTATTCTATGTCTGCCTATCAAGATGTGTTGGCAAAGATCTTTACTATAATCGTTGAAGAAAAACATATAATAGGAGATAGCTACAAATATATTTCAGCTGATTTTGGTTCAACTAAAGCTTCGAGACGACATTAGAATGTTCTCGAACATAGCGGGCGCACCGTAGCTCCGCCCACCCGTGACGTCACTAAACACGTTCGGACAGAGGCGTAAACTAAGGCCATTAATTTTAAGAGTAATAGGAAAAATTCCCAACTTTCAGTTCAGGATTCCACTAGAGAAATAGTTTAGGGAGAGATTGTAGCAGCTAGGGGCTCTGTTGAGAAGCGAAATGAAGTTTTACGAAATAATACAACAGGGAGGTTAGTAGTTTACCCATAGATACGAACACATAGCCGTCTCGTTCTTTTTGTGCGCAGCTAAAATTTGAATCTGATGCCAAAAATGATTCCGATAACAGATATGGAAAAAGGGGGTTTAAGGGAGTGTACTTCACAAACACTTAGCTATGAGGGTGTAATCCTTAGAGTATAATTCTGTCTGTGATCGTTCTCTAATAAGAATACGGGGTTGAAGGTAGACACAGTGCTTGAAGGTAGACACAGTGCTGGAAGTAGACACAATATTGTAAGTAGACTTATACAGTGACCGGAAGGTTGGAGCGTAAATAACTACGTTTTTCCACGTGCCTGTGACCTTACTTATGATGCCCATAAGCAAAAAAGAAAACTGTGTTATTAAATATCTCGCATACCCATATATTTTTCATATTGTAAGGATCAATAGATTGTCTAGTTGGAGAAAACCACAATATACTTTTGTATTTCCTTACTATATTTTTGCTTCAGTGTAATAATTAACACATAGCAGACCTTCACTTACATGCTTTTACTACCCCCACATTATTGGTGGCCGAGCGGTGGGATTTACGCTATTAACCAACCTGAAGCTCACTTATCTGTGTGTCGACTTAGACAAAGCTTGTGTACCCTGTGGATTGGCAGTACAGTAATCAGAGACAGAATAGATCCTCGGCAGTCACTAAGAGTATAGAAATAGCGGATGAGATTGTGTGGGGAAGTGACGTGTTAAGGTGTATAGCTTTGATGGAACTACACATAATTAAAGGCAGTCAGGTAAAAATGAACAATAAAACGGAATGGGAATCCAATTCGGGAGAGGAAAAAGAGACGAGAGCGAGGATGGAAGATAGACATGAATGGGAATCTAACCCAGGAGGAGCTGTTCTATTGGCCAAATTTAAAGGTAGATGTATGTAATTTTGTAAAGAAATGCATTACTTGTCAGAGGTTCAAGGGTACATAAGAGTTGTCACAGCAATACAAAGAGGTTCCCCCTGCTACAAAGGCAATGGAGAGAATAGGCATAGACCTAACGGATATGGTATCCGGGTCGCAGGGATATAGGTATATTTTGACCATAATCGATCACTACAGTAGGTTCGTTAGGTTTTTCCCATTGAGAACAAAACACCACCAACACATACTACACTCCCTAACCCAGTTCTTCGCAGATTACGGCACCCCAGAGAGAATCGTAGCAGACAATGGAGCAGAATTCACCAACATGGCTTACAAGAAGTTGTGTGGAGAAAAGCAAATCACCCTGCTCTACACTACCCCAGACCATCCCCAAGCGAATGGAATGGTGGAGCGGATGCATCGAACATTGAAGAACATTGAAGACGGCTCATCGAAGAATACTGAAGAGAATCAATTGGAACAATCCGCCCAGTTGGCGCCATATCTAGTGATTTAAGGTGCTAAGATGACAGTAGTTAACTGCAATAGGAAATGTAGGGATCATATCGTGCCAGTATATGTCCAAAGAAAAACGAATGCTCGTGCAAATTAATGCAAAGATGCCCTCAATGTTCCTATATATTGGACCATAAAGCTTAAATGTAACCCACCTATACTTTTATACATGTGTAAGGTTGAGATGTCCTAGGATTAAGGATGCATATATTTCATATGTTGTAAAAGGAAATTTCAGCAACAGCCAGGTGAAGGAACTAAAGGTCAACTTAGGGGGGGGATAAAGAAGTCAATATTAGCCTAGGAGAGGGACTACAAACGATGGTTAGCGAGCACTTTCATTCGGAGTAGTATTGGAAAATGGGAAAATTCTTTAGCTCGAGTTGGGGTCATGAACCCAACTCAAATTCACAATTGCCCGCTTGACAGGGGTGTAGGACTTCAGGACCTGGTGGACAATCGCCGATTGCCCAGAGGTGAGCCCACAGAAGGGGAAGTAGTGTGCCACCCATGGGGCGAATCCACAAGAGAGAGTCGTGGCTTAGCTCGGTCGTAGCGGCTATGCATGTCCAGTCAAGTAGTATGTAAGAGGTCAATTGGGGAATCCAGCCAATACGAAGGCTGATGGAAAAGTCCACGGAGACATCCACAGTAAATTGGTGTACCCCCGGGTCACCTGAGATTCGTACACCTACGAGTGTGCTGAGGGGAGAGTGCCTCGTCAAGCTATCAAAAGGATAATCGCTCTCTGATGCAGGATGGATTTTTTTTTCTTTTGCAGGGGGATTTGGACCACACCAAATAGAATCCTTCACGTGATGTTGCGGAATTTTTCTTACGGGGGGGCGTAGGGCCATGTAAGGACAGGAATTTTGAAGGGATATTATTTTTGGAATTTCGTTTTATTTATCTGTTTATTTATTTGAGTGTTGACTTGAGAGACGGTTTTACTCAACCAAGAAGCAAAGTAGAAAATAGAGCCTTAATAGACCATGAATTTATTCTATTCTATGTCTGCCTATCAAGATGTGTTGGCAAAGATCCTTACTATAATCGTTGAAGAAAAACATACAATAGGAGATAGCTACAAATATATTTCAGCTGATTTTGGTTCAACTAAAGCTTCGAGACGACATTAGAATGTTCTCGAACATAGCGGGCGCACCGTAGCTCCGCCCACCCGTGACGTCACTAAACACGTTCGGACAGAGGCGTAAACTAAGGCCATTAATTTTAAGAGTAATAGGAAAAATTCCCAACTTTCAGTTCAGGATTCCACTAGAGAAATAGTTTAGGGAGAGATTGTAGCAGCTAGGGGCTCTGTTGAGAAGCGAAATGAAGTTTTACGAAATAATACAACAGGGAGGTTAGTAGTTTACCCATAGATACGAACACATAGCCGTCTCGTTCTTTTTGTGCGCAGCTAAAATTTGAATCTGATGCCAAAAATGATTCCGATAACAGATATGGAAAAAGGGGTTTAAGGGAGTGTACTTCACAAACACTTTGCGTATATACATTAGCTATGAGGGTGTAATCCTTAGAGTACAATTCTGTCTGTGATCGTTCTCTAATAAGAATACGGGGTTGAAGGTAGACACAGTGCTTGAAGGTAGACACAGTGCTGGAAGTAGACACAATATTGTAAGTAGACTTATACAGTGACCGGAAGGTTGGAGCGTAAATAACTACGTTTTTCCACGTGCCTGTGACCTTACTTATGATGCCCATAAGCAAAAAAGAAAACTGTGTTATTAAATATCTCGCATACCCATATATTTTTCATATTGTAAGGATCAATAGATTGTCTAGTTGGAGAAAACCACAATATACTTTTGTATTTCCTTACTATATTTTTGCTTCAGTGTAATAATTAACATATAGCAGACCTTCACTTATATTCTTTTACTACCCCCACTTGGGCATAGGCCTTTTCGCTACCCAGAACCAACCCCGAACGACCTGAGGAAAGGGGACGGAGTCAGACGTGAATAACAAGGAGCAGTTTCCATTTATGGTCAGATATATCCAGATAGACGATTGGGTGGTGGCAGCGTATACCTTGATTTTTTTTATTTCCCAAATCGTTCTTATGTGGGTATCTCTGATCACTCCCATTGGAGGTGCTCTTGGTTAAACACATCCTAATCAATCGACGGCACCACACAAGGATGGTGTGTGGAACAAGAAGGACAGGGGGAAATAGAAGAAAGGGTAGTGAATGGTGGGATGAGGAAACAAAGAAGGTTGTAGAAGAGAAGAAGCGAGCATTCACAGATTGGTTACAAAAGAGGACAGGGGAGTCATATGAGACGTACAAAGAAAAGAAAAGAGAAGTAAAGCAAAAGGTAAAGGAGGCAAAGAGGAGAGCAGATGTGAAATGGGGTAGGAGTATGACAGAAAATTTTGAAAGTAATAAAAAGATGTTTTGGAAAGAAATTAAGAGAGGAAGAGGAGGCGAATCAAGTAGGGAAGAAAAGGTAAAAGGTACAGATGGAGAGTTTATAATGGAAGAGATGGCAGTGAGGGGAAGATGGGCAGAATATTTTAAGGAGTTGCTGAATGTGAAGGAGGATAGGGAAGGAAAGATAGCTGCAGTGGGAAATGCGAAGAAAATGAGAGTGATGAGTGAGGAGAATGGAGGAGAAATAAGGAAGGATGAGGTGAAGGCAATAATAATAATAATAATAATAATAATAATAATAATAATAATAATAATAATAATAATAATAATAATAATAATAATAATAATAATAATAATAATAATAATAATAATAATAATAATAATAATAATAATAATAATAATAATAATAATAATAATAATAATAATAATAATAATAATAATAATAGTAGTAGTAGTAGTAGTAGTAGTAGTAGTAGTAGTAGTAGTAGTAGTAGTAGTAGTAGTAGTAGTGATGATGATGATGATGATGATGATGATGATGATGATGATGATGATGATGATGATGATGATGATGATGATGATGATGATGATGATGATGATGATGATGATGATGATGATGATTGATGATGATGATGATGATGATGATGATGATGATGATGATGATGATGATGATGATGATGACGACGACGACGACGACGACACTCAACAAGCTGATCCCTCTGAAACTACTACGCTCACAATTGTCCCCCTTTTCCCTTGTAAAGCGGAACTATACAGGCACTCCTCCAGTCCTCCGGCACTCTACCCTCTCTTAAACAAACATTAAATAGCCTCACTAGCTAGTCCACCATAACCGTATCTCCTTTCTTCAGACATTCTGCTTGGCATCCATCCAGACCAGGTGCCTCACCTGCTCTCATCATCTTAACAGCTGCTTTCACTTTATCCTTCCCTATTTCTCCTCCATTTTCCTCACTCGTCACTCTCATTTTCTTAGCGCTTCCCACTGCAACTACCTTTCCCTCCCTATCCTCCTTTACATTTAGCAACTCCCTAAAATACTCTGCCCACCTTCCTCTCACTGCCTTCTCTTCCGTTATCATCTCTCCATTTGCACCTTTTACCTTTTCTTCTCTACTAGATTTGCCTCCTCTTTCTCTTTTAATTTCCTTCCAAAACATCTTTTTATTGCTTTCAAAATTTTCTGTCATACTCTTACCCCATTTCACATCTGCTGTCCTCTTTGCTTCCTTTATCTTATGCTTAACTGCCCTTCTGTTTACTTTGTACCTCTCTTACGATTCCCTCGTCCTAATTTGTAGCCAATCTATGAATGCCTGTTTCCTAATATACAAGTGTAAAAATACTTACATAGGTTTATTGAACACGTTAAAAATATGATAATATACATAAAAACCACCCTTTTACTCATTCAAACAAATTTTACAAATCAATATCTCCCACTAGCAACTTAACAAATTATCATATCTTACATTGCCTCAAAAGGTCGGGGAGGCAATGTAAGCATTACTAACCATCACCTACCACGCACGTGATCCACATGCATACGACAGAGCACTCGTATTTAGCGAGACTCCCCTCTTGCTTACCTTGCTTTCCTTGAACAACCTCCTTACCACATATGTAGCGCAGAAGAATTCAGACAAACAAGCTATTGCTGCCAAATGTCAACAGACTAACCCATAACCCTCTTTATCATACCTATCCCTATTATATTATCCATAAGCTAATATATATATAACATACCTAACCACGCTTATTAATTATACGACTAACCCCTGTATATAGAAACTACCACAATACATAGAATAACAAGACTAACACCCTTAAGACAGCCCACTAACCCCCTATATTAACCGACGATAATGTAACAAAGACAGGAGAGCTGGGAAAGTCAAGAGCCTATCAGCAAGAGGGCTGAGCAGGTCGATGACCCTGCCATCCAGGTGTGTCGGTCTGTATATTGATGTGAGAGGTCTGTTGTGAAATTTAGACTTTTTAAAAAATGTGAATTTTTCTGTGGTTGCTGCAGTGTCTAAGAATTTTCTTATTATCCCTGATCTAAGGCCCCAATTGTTAGCCGAATCTACACTGCATCAATAACAGAAAACTACAAATTTTTTAGAAAGTCTATATTTCACAACAGACCACTCTCATCAATATACAGACCGACACACTTGGTACCCTCCACCTGCATAAGAACTCTACTGTTTAAAAACTTCCTCCAAGCATCGCAGACCCAACAACTTCATGTAATAACAGAACCATCCCTACGGAGGTCCAGAAGACTTCCTCCCACCACCGCCGACATAATCCTGCGGAGTTCCAGCTGACATCTTCCCACCACCGCAGACATAATCCCACCAAATAGCAACAGACCCACTCTACGCAGCTCCTTTCGGCGCCGACCTACGTAGCAACTGTTCCCTCCTACGGAGCGCCACTATATGTTGCCTCTCCCAATACCATGTATACAACAACAAAAATTGCACTTAAAGTGTTAGCATCCTTTCCTGTATTAGCTCTTATTCTCGCCTGGAGATGGTTGAATGCATCAACCGAAAACTCGCATTTTGTATAGTTTTTTCTTAACAATATGATATGAATCTTGGTATCCTCATGTTTGACCTCCCTTCTGATTATAAGAAGACTATTCGGAAGATAGAGAAAAAAAGAATAAGTAAATTGATACTGATTCAGCGCTGGTCTTTAACTGAATTTGTTTAAAAGATAACCTACTGCCTATATATTCTAATATAAACACCCACGATCCGGCAGCCCATCATGAAACTATCACCTTGGAATACAGGAAGCGCCTGGCCCAACGGCGGATCAACGAGAAAATCGATCTACTAAGAAAACAACAACAACACCTTAGTGATCTCTACACTCTTTTTGATACTTTTGACCTCTCCACTGACTTACGACAAAACATCACCACCACGATTGGCAATGTCAAGGAACACCACTGAGAAATTATGAAAAACAAGACTATGCAGAAGCTGGGTCACCTCTACGGAGGTCCCTTACTTCATCCTCAACATTCTGATGGTTACGTCAACTTACCAAGTCACACACTTACAGAAGAACAAAAGGAAATCCTGAACTTGGGATTCAAGTGCCACCTACAGCCTACCTTCGATGAAGAAGAAAAAGTTGCAGAATCAGAACTTCTCTTCCTGTCCCTTCACCAGCTTCAGACAGAAGGTAAAATTACAGTATCCTCTGATCTAAGGCCCCAGTTGTTAGCCGAATCTACCAAAAGACGTAGCTATAAAAATAGTTTCCCTTCTCTCTTCCAATCTCCAGCAAGCTGCCAGAGAAATGCGGAACAACCCCGACCTCATCATTAGAAGAGCCGACAAGTCTTCCCTTTACGTTCTTCTTGTAATAGGCTGGTAGATAAGTAGGTAGATAGAAAGGCAGGTGACGATAATTTCATTTTTACATGTTAGATGTTTTGAAAACAATATCCACGTAGGAGTTGCGGAGTTGCATAATCTTGCTCACCATCTAAAGTTTATAAACAACAGCTAGGGTACAGGTTTTATTACTGAGGTGACAATATGTAAACTAGGCCATTCCGCTTCGATATTGAGATGGCTTGTGTAAGCAGTATTGCTTAAGACGGTGTAACAGTCTTTCTGATTGGAGAAGGGTGGAGGAGGAGAAATTTTTTATTGGTACATGGGAGAAAAGTCACGCCCTTAAGGGGAGGGGCTTGTTTGTAACGGTCAAGATTATTGGATGAATTAAGTAGTGACGTCGAGACAAAGATGGCTTAGTTAGTGGATTGGGGATCCCAGGTGGGAGTCCTCTTGTGTACATAAGAAAATAGCGTTGTAGAGAATTAGTGAAGAAGAAACTAAGAACATTTCTTTTTCAGTTAATACACCATCCAGAAGCATTACTATCTTATTAAGGAAGATATGGTAAAAATACTTAAGTGATGGGGTCGACACTTCTCAACACGGATGACTATTTCTCCAAAATCGACCACGTCCTTTCTGATACCTCCAAATTCAAGAAAATCTCCAATGACCCTACCAGCAAGCTTAAGGTGAAGGTAAATGACTTCATCATCACCAACAATGCAGCCTCAGACCAACTAAAAATCCCTCCCATTGTATGTGATTTTTTTTAGATTACATTGATGACAATGTCAAAACACACAAACTCAACCGCTCACTTCATCCCATCATCTCGCAGATACCTACACCAACATAACACCTCACCAAACAATTTAAAATCATCATTCCGTACAGGCCTAAGAAGTATTACCTAAAATCCACCGATGAGTTCCTGGATATTATACAAAGCAAACAACTCCAAGGAATCATGGCTTCTCTCGACGTTCAGTCCTTATTTACACATGTTCCAGTTTTCCAGACAGTGGACATTATCCTTAATAACGTTATCCACCACCCAGAATTCCCGCCTCCTAAGATTCCTGAAAATATTTTTAAGAAGCTTCTCCTCGCTTGTGCGACCGAAGAGCCCTTTAGAGACCTAACGGGACAGCTATACTACCAAGTAGAAGGCGTAGCCATGGGTTCTCATTTAGGCTGTACCTTCGCAAATTTCTACATGTGCCACTTGGAAGACAAGGTTCATCAAAATCCCGGCTTACGGCCATTCACATATTGTAGATACGTCGATGACATATTCGTAGAGGTGAGAAGTGAGTCTCACCTTATGGAATTAGAGCAAGCCATGGAATCTTCATCTGTCCTGAAATTTACCTATAAACTCTATCCCTTTCCTAGATGTCCTAATTTCTTCTGAGGACGACCAATACCAGACCACCGTGTACATGAAGAAAACTGACATAGATAGATGCTTGAATAACTCTAGCGAATGCCCTCAACGCTACATATTGAGCGTCATACGCGCATACTTCCGTCGTGCTTTCCGGAAATGCGCCTCATGGGGCTTATTTCACCAGGAACTATCTCACATCAAGCAGGTACTCTCCAACAACGGATATTCTAACACAATCATAGACAATGAGACGAGAATATTCATGACCCGCATCTTAACACAACAAGAACAAAACCACCCACTCACCAAACAGTCTATTGCAAAAAACAAAACAAATGACACCTGCTTACAAAACGGATGAACGCGTCATCAAAGAAATAATCACACGAAATACCACTTGCACCAAGCCACAAGACAAATTATCTATCATTATTTACTACAAAATCCCCAAGGTTTCCAACCTCCTTATAACACTGGGGAACACACTTTCGGTTGCATGAGTTCTGACACTTGATTCTGATAGATTTGAGGTCACAGATTCTGAAAATGGCATTCGTTTGTGCAGATCAGGTCTAGTTTTGATGGTACGCGGCAATTTACATATCAGGTGACATGTTCTGAAAATACCAAAGGGAGGTAATAAGCATATTAGTTTACATTCATCAAATACTATTCTTAATTACATCAGTGCGTCAAATATAGATTTGTGTGTGCATTATTATTTTATTTCATTAAAACAATTATTTTATTTCTTTTCCAGGTGTGATCATTCTGTAAACAGTGTTGACTTCAATCAAAGGAAACATGGCCTCTATAGCAAGTAGAAGGAAATGTGTGACGTGCTCGGATTCATTCTGCTACATTTGTGGTGCATTGACAGCTCCAAAGCAAAGAAGGGACATTAGTGAATTTGTGAAGAGAGCTTACTTTTGCTACTTTAAAGTGAAACTTGGAGATCATCAAGACAAACCATGGGCACCGCATAAGGTATGTCATTCCTGCGAAGAAAACTTGCGTCAATGGACTAAAGGAAAAGACAAAATAACATTCGGTATTCCGATGATATGGCGTGAGCCACGGGACCATGTCACAGACTGTTACTTTTGAGTGACTCGTGTTGCTGGTTTCACTAGTAAAACTCGTCATCTTATCACATACCCTAGTCTAGATTCAGCAATCAGGCCTGTGCCCCATTCAGATGATGTTCCAAAGCCTATCTTCACTCAACTTGCTTCTGTTGAATCTGACAGTGAATGTGACACTGAGGTCACAGAGGAGTCAACTAACAGAAATGACTTAGATTTTGCAGGCATATCAACAGAACCGTAAACATTTAGCCAAGCAGAACTCAATGACTTAGTTCGAGATCTGGGTCTGTCTAAAAAGCTGTCAGAATTGTTGGCTTCACGGTTAAAAGATAAAAACTTGCTGAAAATAGACACAAAGGTAACATTCTTTCGCAACAGAGAAAAGAACCTCTTACAGTTCTTTGATTCTAAATTTGACTTCGTCTACTGTTGTGATATTCCTGGATTAGTCACCGCGATGGGAGCTCCAGGTTATGATCCGAAAGAGTGGCGCCTCTTTGTAGATAGCTCTAAGCGGAGTCTGAAGTGTGTTTTATTACATATAGGCAACATCTTTGGCGCAATACCCATAGGACACTCAGTACACCTGAAAGAAAAATATGAACACATCAAAACGGTTTTGGAGCTACTCAAATATGAAGAACACAAATGGATCATCTGTGTTGATCTAAAAATGGTCAATTTTTTGCTAGGACAGCAAGGTGGGTATACAAAATTTCCTTGCTTTATCTGCCTCTGGGACAGCAGAGCCAAAGACAGACACTGGATTCAGAAGGAATGGCCAGTTAGGGAAAGCCTCAATGTTGGGAAAAAGAACATCAGTTATGAACCCCTAGTGGAAAGTGAAAAAATTGTTTTCCCGCCCCTTCACATCAAGCTGGGCCTTATGAAACAGTTTCTCAAGGCGCTCGATAATGACAGTGACTGTTTTAAGTATCTGTGTGAAGTGTTCCCTGGTTTAACGCTAGAAAAACTCAAAGCAGGTATTTTCGACGGCCCTCAAATTAGGACACTGATTAGAGACCAAGCCTTCACTCAATCCATGACTGGTGTTGAGAAAAATGCATGGGGAGCATTCGTTTCTGATGTAAGGAACTTTCTTGGAAACAGGAAATCAGAGGACTATAAAGAGCTCGTTGAATCTTTGATGGAAAGTTTTCATGTGTTAGGTTGCAACATGAGCATTAAGATGCATTTCTTGAACAGTCATCTTGAACTGTTTTCGGCAAACTTAGGGGACGTGAGTGATGAGCAAGGTGAACGGTTTCACCAGGATATCAAAGTCATGGAAGACAGGTATCAAGGTCGCTGGGACATTCACATGATGGCGTACTATTGCTGGAGCATTCAGCGAGACTGCACTGAGAGGCGATATTCAAGACAGTCCATTAAACGCAAGTTTGTGCCTGAATAAATCTGGCATAGTTCACAAAAGCAACTGATGGATCCAAAATATGCTTGTCAAGGTAAATAAAAGTAATTAAAAATTAATTCTACGTGTTTGGTAATTCCTCTCTGTGTGCTGGTTTAGATTTTTAGCAGTAGTATATGGTAGTCTAACTATATAGAGTAGCAAATGGGAGGTAACTCACCGCAACAAAACTAGACCCGATAGAAAAAAAACCGGTGCCATATTTGAAATCAGTGACCTCAATTTACCCAGAAACAGGTCTCAAAATGTATGCAACTGACAAAAAGTTGAATTTTGTTCCCCAGTGTAATGAGCAACTTGTCTAAAAATCACAGTCCCCTCAAGCAAACCAATATAATATATAAATTTTCCTGTCCCGAAGAAAGTTGCAAACTTCTTAATAATGTATCTTACATTAGCGTTACGACGACTTCGCTCAGCAGGAGACTTACAACGCATGCTCGTGAGGACAATGTACATAAGCACAAGAATCAAACTCACAACAAAACCCTTACAAGACAGCACTTGGTCGATAACACGAAAATACTTAGACACTGCAGCAGTCACAGAAAACTACACATTTTTGAGAAAGTCTGTAGTTCACAACAGACCCCTCTCATCAATAAACAGACCGACATACTTGGTACCCTCCACCTGCATAAGAATTCTATTGTTCAAAAACTTCGTCCGAACATCGCAGACCCAACAACTTAATGCAACAACATAACCACCCCACGGAGGTCCAGCAGACATCCTCCCACCACCGCAGACATAATCCCACGGAGTACCTGCTGACATCTTCCCGCCACCGCAGACATAATTCCACCAAATAGCAACAAAACCACCCTACGCAGCTCCATTCGGCACTGACCTACATAGCAACTGCCCCTTCACACGTAGAGCCAGTATATGTTGCCCACCAGTACCATGTATACTACAAATAATGTACTTAAAGTGTTAGCATCCTTTCCTGTATTAGTTCCTATTCTCGCCTGAAGATAGTTGAATACATCAACCGAAAGCTCGCATTTTGTATAGTATTTTCTTAACAATATAACATGGATCTTGGTGTCCCCGTGTTTGACTTCCCTTCTGATTATAAGAAGAATATTCGGAAAATACAGAAAACAACGAAGTTAATTGATACTGAATCAGCGCTGGTCTTTAACCAGACTTGTTTAAAAGGGAACCTACTGTCTACTTACATACATACATACATACTTATATATATATATATATATATATATATATATATATATATATATATATATATATATATATATATATATTGCAGTAATTCACAAGGCACACGTGAAAATAATATGCAGAAAAAACCACTGGGAAATAAGAAGCTTAGTCCGAACATTTTCGTCTATTTAAGACATTATCAAGGAATACACAGTTACAGAGACAAAGGTGGATATATATACATAAAGTAAAAGACAAGCTAGGAACATGGGAAGTACACACAAGATGCTTCACAATCAGGTAGAGCCGATGTTTACATATACGGACGTTTGGTCCATGACGTTACGTCACCCCCGCTTAGTAGCACTTGGAGAAGTTCTTACAATTGATAAAATTGTAAGAACTTCTTGGAGAAGTTCTTACAATTGATAAAATTGTAAGAACTTCTTGGAGAAGTTCTTACAATTGATAAAATTGTAAGAACTTCTCCAAGTGCTACTAAGCGGGGGTGACGTAACGTCATGGACCAAACGTCCGTATATGTAAACATCGGCTCTACCTGATTGTGAAGCATCTTGTGTGTACTTCCCATGTT
This sequence comes from Oratosquilla oratoria, assembly GCF_046742065.1. NCBI lineage: Eukaryota > Metazoa > Arthropoda > Malacostraca > Stomatopoda > Squillidae > Oratosquilla > Oratosquilla oratoria. The sequence continues at coordinate 38,081,355 of NC_134807.1, read as the reverse complement.
CCTAGCTTGTCTTTTACTTTATGTATATATATCCACCTTTGTCTCTGTAACTGTGTATTCCTTGATAATGTCTTAAATAGACGAAAACGTTCGGACTAAGCTTCTTATTTCCCAGTGTTTTTTCTGCATATATATATATATATATATATATATATATATATATGTATATATATATACATATATATATATACATATATATATATACACATACATACATATATATATATATATATACATATATATACTTTATTTGTATCAATCGCTTGTTTAGTAAATCAAACTATTTCTCTTAGTGTCTATTAAATTCTATAATGTTTGTATATATATATATATATATGTATATATATATGTATACATATATATATATGTATATATATATATATATGTACATACATATATATATACATATATATATACATATATATATATATATATATATATATACAGACATTACAGAATTTAATAGACATAAAGAGAAATAGTTTAACTTATTAAACAAGCAATTGATACAATTAAAGTGCTTATAAATGGTTACAATGTGAATAACTAATACTTGGTTAACATCCCTTTGCTTTTTCAATGCAAGGACCTTTTTGGGCATGCTGGTGATTAGCTCGCGAATATCATCTTGAGGGATTTCTTGCCATGTGTCCTATAGTAATCGTAAGACTTCGGGCTTTGAAGAAGGCTTCCTGCTCTTTTTGCAAAGTTGTCGGTCTAACACTCCCCAGAGGTGTTCAATAAGGTTAATATCCGGGGACTGAGTTGGCCAGGGAAGTTTCTTGATCCCATTTTGGCTCCACCAATTTTGTGTTGCTTGAGCAGTGTGACAAGAAGTTCCATCTTCCATAAATAAGAAGACATTTTTACTCATTCTTACACTGCAGAGTATTGGAATAAGTACTTCCTTTAATAGAGAAACATATTTGCCTGAATTAATTTTTCCTTGACACTCCACAAGCTCGGGTCGACCATCTCTCCAAATTACATCCCACACCATTATTAAAATGCCCCTAGGTTTCACTGTTGGCTGCAGTCTTTTGAGGTCAAAATCTTGACTACAGAGCCTCCAGACCCACACTCTTCCACTGTCAGAAAATAGTGTGAATCGTGATTCACCAGAGAAAATGACAGTGTTCCAAAAGGCCACAGGTCTCTCCACCATCTCAACAACCCAATCCTTTCTGCGTTTGATATTGGCTAGACGAAAGACTAGTT
>NC_134807.1:38070137-38075137 GCF_046742065.1 Oratosquilla oratoria | reverse complement strand
GTTATTCGTATATACCGATTGAAGTGACTTTACTCGTTGCTAGACTAAGATCATACTAAGTTATCAATTATGGTCATGGAGTGACCTTTCATTGCCTTCCAGTGACCTGGTTCAGCATGAAGTCAAAGTAATGATGCTTTGAGCCAGAATATTAGCGTGGAAAAGGCTTTCGAATCGTTGGCGCAACATCACGATGTACTTCATCTCGGTTTATCGGCGATTCCCCGGAACCAAATGAAGCTCATGTTGTCAATACAGAGTCGCCGGGGACAGGAGTCGAGATACTGTGTTCTGTGCCTATGCGCGTGTTTGTCAGGGGACGCCCACACAAATTTGGTCATGTAGGCTGACCCATTCACGCATGAAGAATCACGTCATATATGGTCTACAACATACACGCCCATTCGCATGCACTCACACGTACAACCAAACATACCTAAACACACATATAAAGATAGACACATGGAGACACAGAGACAGGAACAGGCACACAGGCAGAGATACAGATATAGACAAGAGGTAAAACCAGAGCCAGGAACACATTGATATAGGCAAGAATACATAGGCATAGATACATAGGCAGAAATATATAAACCGTGGCATATAGATACACAAACAAATGTGTATAGATAAATATACAGGCACACATACACATACACACTCTTATACACAGGAACCGTATATAAATTTGAGAATAGTTGTTATGTACTGGAGAATAAGAGGCAGGAAATTATTAGTAATGCTAATTTTTTTTAATACAATCACATAAATACAATTACATGATTATATAATGTACATACATGTACTCAATGAGATAGATAGATAGATAGATAGATAGATAGATAGATAGATAGATAGATAGATAGATAGATGGATGGATGGATGGATAGATAGATAGATAGATAGATAGATAGATAGATAGATGATAGATAGATAGACAGATAGATAGATAGATATGTATATATATATATATATATACATATATATATATATATATATATACAGAGAGAGAGAGAGAGAGAGAGAGAGAGAGAGAGAGAGAGAGAGAGAGAGAGAGAGAGAGAGAGAGAGAGAGAGAGAGAGAGAGAGAGCTTACTTATGTGATTATCGGCTTGGCTTGCCTATCTTGTGGGACCTAAAGTAAACTCCAATCAGAACATGAAAAAGTCACAATAATTTAGGTCATCACTGTTTCCTTTGAGCAGGGGAATCAAGTGTGTGAATGGTGTGTTTAAAATTATTGCATCATCTGTAAATTGGGCTATACTTTGTGGTGAGAGTCGTTATGTGAACAGACTTGTAATGGTGTTTAGGAGCGTAATTTTAGAAGTGATAAGATAATATGAAATGGCTTGGCGTTGTTATACTAGTGTAGAAAGTATGATAGACTGTATCACTCTATTGGTTTGAAGAAAAAATTACATTAGATGACTTCCCTTTACATCATGCTATTTTAGGAGAAAGTATGAATATCTGCTGGAGTTAATAGACAATTATGTTAACTAAACCTGAGTTTTCGATGCTCTCCTTACTTTTAAGATGTTCTTGATCACGATCTCATCTTTTGTAGGACAAAGAAATGCAAACTATATGGTAAGTGGTAACGAGATATTCTTAAGACGGGGGGTGGTACTTTTCCTGTAATTTGTTTCTAATATTTTTGAAAGTCCTGGAGCCGAGGTAGTATCGGAAGGTGGTTTCAATCAGCACTTAAGTATTCCAATCAAGTTCTTGATGCGTGTTTTTTTCCGGGTGCTACACTGGAACAGCACTCTCCTAAAATAGGCATCAATAGCTGTCTCCAGGTATCGAGGAGGGCATTCACTCTGTCCATTAAGGCAATGTCCCGCGTTAATGGTTTGTACGTGGACGGAAGTATTGAGTCTTCATCGTACGTTTTAACAAGGACGTCCAGAAAGCCGGAAAGAACCACCAAGGTGTTTTCTATGACGAAAAGGGAGGCCTGATTTCTCCTGAAAGAGAAGACACACTTTTGATCATCTTTGGTCAACTTCAAGAACGACAAATGTGTCGTCAATGCGTCGGAGTTATGCATGAGTTTTAATATGGTCCTATAAGACCATTTACTCCTTTGCGATTACAAAGAAGTAGGCAAACAGTATACCCATGCCGACATCAACATTGTTGACATAAATACTCCTTCTAGGGTACTTAAAAGACCTTTATTGGTAAAAGTTCTTAGTAGATAGTTAATACAATATCTATAATAGCCTTTATTTTATATATATATATGTTACAGTAAGAACACGTACCTAGGGATTACGCGTAATCCCTGAATGTTTATTCAGTGAATACGCGTAATCCCCGTTTCACTAACCGTTTATTCAGTGAATACGCGTAATCCCCATTTCACTAACCTAACCTAACCTAACCTAACCTAACCTAACCTAACCTAACCTTTCTTGATTCTTGGTATCTCTTTTTTAGGCGCCATGACCTTTACGCTTCTGATGGAACCCACCTTACCCGCAGAGGCAAAGATGTTCTTAGAAACGTCATTGTGGGAGTTTGTAATGAATTAGCTCCTTTTCTAGGGTGGAAGCCCAAAGGAAAGGGGAAATAGAATGTACTTGGGAAAACAGTGTAGAGTATAGCATTAATGTAGGACAATGTGCCAGTATAGGACAAAATACAATTCTAGGATATAATGTCGCTAGAGGACGAAATGTTACATTAGGATGTAATGTCATAGGACAAAATGTCGCAATGGGATGTAATGACAGTGGAGGACAAAAAATCACGATGGTAAGTAATGATAGTGGAGGACAAAATATCACGATAGGATGTAATGATAATGGAGGAGAAAATATCGCGGTAGGATATAATGTCAGTGGAGGACAAAATATAATTTTAGGAAGGGATACCGGACAGAATGTCAATGAAGGCCAAAATATCATGATAGGATGCAATGACAGTGGAAGACAAAAGATCACGATGGGATGTAATTATAGTGGAGGAAAAAACAGCACGGTAGGATATAATGTCACTGGAGGACAAAATATAATTTTAGGATGGGATGCCAGACATAATGTCACTGAACGACGGGAGGCCGGCGTGAATCGCGGTGACGTAGGGGGACAAAATGTACAAAAGAGATCAGATGACCGTGTTCGACCAGATGTCCGTGATGGGGGAAATGCTAATGTTAATTTTGATGGGAGAAATGTTAATGAGGCATTGAATGTCAATGAAGGACCAAATAATAATATAGAGCAAGGTATAAATAAAAAAGATTATAATGTAAGACATAATATTGAAACTCAAAATGTGTCAAAAAGAAATAATAGCGAGTTTCTTAAAACCATGTACTTTAATGCTCGTAGTATTAGGAACAAATTTCAAGAAATACAGGCGTATGTCAACAGCGAAAATCTCGATATGATAGGAATAACTGAGACATGGTTAAATGGTACACAGTTCGAAGCTGAATTTAATATTGCGGGATTTAAACACTTTCATCAGGATAGAAACCACATGAAAAGTGGGGGTGTTCTGTTGTACGTTAAAAACAATGTTCTTGCTTGTGTTTTAGAGAAAGTGAAACAGGATGCATATGATAGTTTGTGGGTTGAGTTAACCCAAACAAATGTTATTTCAAGAACTGTCTAGCTTCTGCAACCGGGATTTATTGATAATGGGTGATTTCAATTTTACTGGCATTGATTGGATGACCCTTGAACATGGCTATATAGGTAGTCGCTTGATTGATTTTCTTGGTGACAATTACTTAATTCAGCATGTAAAAGAGCCCACAAGATATGGAAACTTACTCGATCTATTGATCACTAGCCGCGAAAGCATGGTAACTGATGTAGAAGTCTGTGAATCTGTTGCAAATAGCGATCACAACTTAGTTATATTCAAACTCCTAAAGAATTTTAGAATAGATACTTGTGTTTCTAAAATACCCGATTTCAGAAAAGCTCAGTTCATAGGACTACGTCAGGAGCTTCAGCTTACAGATTGGGAGGCAAAATTAAACGAAAGACCTGTAGATCAGATGTGGGAAATATTTCAAAATTCGCTCACTAAGATTATTCAAACTTACATTCCTTAGGACAGACGTCCCCCAAATCAGGCTCGCCCAAAGTGGCTCGACAAAGAAACTGAAAAAAGTATTGCTAAAAAGAGACAGGCTTATAAGAAATATAAGTGCTCGGGTGCATCTAATGTGTGTGTGTGTGTGTGTGTGTGTGAAAGTTATGTATCAATACAGAGAGATTTAAAAAAGACAATAAGAACAAGAAAACGACAATACGAAATGAACATAGCTGATAAATCCAAAGAGAATCCCAAAGAATTCTATAGTTACATTAGAGATAAAAATGTTGTTAGGAATCACATTGGTCCACTATCATCTGCTGACGGTCAACTTGAATATTCAAATGAAGGAATGTGTAATATCTTAAACAATTATTTTAGCTCGGTATTCGTAAACGAAACACCTCAAAGTGAATTCCAAACTGAAACCTGTGAAAAGTCTGGGGTAAACTTACTCACTACGGTAAATATAACAAAAGAAAAAATTAAAAGGTGTATAGACAAACTCAAAGTTAATAAAACATCAGGGCCTGACGGTTGGCATTCAAGAATCTTAAAGAAAATGAAAAATGAGATTGTTGTTCCATTAGAAATTATTTTCAAGAAATCCATCATACCCGGAGATGCCCCAAGAGAATGGAAGCTAGCTAACGTTACTTCCATATTCAAAAAAGGTGACAAAAAGAAGCCAAATAACTATAGGCCTATAATTTTGACTTCAATCGTAGGAAAAATAATGGAAACTATCATCAGAGATGCTATCGAACATCATTTAGAAAGTAACCGTTTGATAAATGATAGCCAGCATGGTTTCAGACGGAAACGTTCTTGCGTGACTAATTTACTCGAATTCTACAACACAGTTATCTCGAATTATGACAAAAGAAACAATATAGATTTAATATATCTAGACTTTGCAAAAGCTTTTGATACCGTCC
>NC_134807.1:38045137-38065137 GCF_046742065.1 Oratosquilla oratoria | reverse complement strand
ACAATGTTAAATCATATGGTCTAATGTATTAAATTGTCTGTCAATTCCTCCTCTTGCGCTGTGCAGTCATTTCGGTCTTTTACGGTCCTGTCGACGTGGTTTACAATTTCCGCGGACGCTGCGTCCTATTTGGTCGGTCCTATGTCATCCTTCTTGGTTAGCTAAGCTGAAAGGAGGAGGTATCAGTTCTTGGCAGTGGGTTAACTATAACGCATTATCGCCATGTGTCAAGACATGCATATAAATATAACTCTATGAAACCAGTTTGTATCATCTGGGGGGCGGCACTTATACAGTATTAGACTTCCCAGTTGGTACGAGGTGAGTGTCCTTGTGAGTCTACGGACGAGACCCCCCGCCATGGTCCTGGGGCCCGCACGTAGGAATCCGGTCGCTGGGCAGTCAGCTACATAGTGGCTCAGCATGTTGGCTCCTGCTGCTCCGTAGTGCCTGCAGCCCTCCGGTTGTCCCTCCATCTCCTGGAGGCACCGATATCCTAGCCGGAGGTGATGGAGGATGACCTCCTCGGCCCTAGAGTGTCGCACTCCAGGGGTCAATTGTTCATATGCCGTGGCACCATGATATCATCGAGCTGAGGACTTCTGGGCTGCCAGCCTCCTTGTAAGAGGCCGGTAGTGTACGAATGGAAATGAGCTAGGGCAGTAGAATAACTCAGACTCGACGCCTCCGAAGAGGGCAATGTTATGTCTAGGTGAGGGCGACGTTTTGTCTATGTAAACACACCGACGGTGGTGACTGTTTTTATAATCGCTTATGTAATCACAACATTGTAAGCGCGGGTTACCTTCGTTTGACTAATGCTGAGGTAAACAATTTTTGCTAGTGGCATTGAAATGGCTTTCCGGATTGGTGCAAGGTGCAGAAGGAGGAAAAAACTATTGGTGCATGAATTCAAAGTCACGCCCATAAGGAGTGACATTTATTTGAGAAGTCACCGGGGATTGGTTTAGAAAAATTAGTGACGTCAGACGAAGGTAGCTTAGCGTAAGATACGGGATCTCGTGAGACGTTCTACAGAGAAGAGATAGAGAAGATATAGGGAGAAGATATAGAGAGGGTGTAAGGAGAGAGGATCAGGAGACGATGTAGAGACGAGAGAAAAGAGATCCCGAGTGTAAGCTAAGGTGAAATTACAGTGAAAGAAGAAAGAAAATTCACCATCCTTTTATTAACCCAAAGGACGAGAGGAATAGGCATGGGGCCTAGAAAATAGTGAGACTACAGGAAAAAGAAGGCATTGGGCCTACTACTTAAGAGGAACTTGAATATTAGTGAACCTCACGTAACGAGAGGCAAGGGGCCTCGAGACGAGTGATATTACAAGTCAAATTTAAGTGACAGTGGTGACTAGGGGAGGCGAAAGTGGTGCTCAGCGGTGGAACGAACTGGGTGTTAAACACCTCCGAAGAGAAGTGGCGCCAGAAGTCTACGGGAACAAGACAACCAAAATCAAGAGTGTATTACGACTACGAGAGAAATCTACAACTTCAAGTAACTGCTACGTTGGGAACAAGCATTCTTCAAGATTCTTCAAGGAGATCATCATCTACAAGGCGGTCTTCAAGGCAGAGTGTGTGATGGAGGAGGAACAACGTCGTTGAGGAATGACAAGACCGTAGAAGGACGTCAAACCAGACATTGACATCACGAAGCGACATCGCAAGCAGCCAGGCTAAAGCAAGGTATTAGTAAAGTATGAGTACCCCTCAGAATTCTAACGTGTTGAGACACGAAATTCACACATCAAATACAAATATTCCAAAATTCACAGGAGAGTCTAACACATATGGTGTAAACAAGTTCTTGAACCTTATTGACACACTTATAGTTAGTAAAAACATTACAAATGAGAATCGTAAGATTGAGATTCTCAAGGAGAATATAGATCCAGAGCATGGAAGGGCGAGGTTTGTCATTAACTTTCAGCAAATGGAATTAATTAATCAATATGATAATTACAAGAAAGCCTTTCTTAAACATTTCATGTCCAAATGTGATCAGGATCCTATTAGATCATTGGTAAAAATGATTAAGGAAGTTAGGACAAGTGAAACTGACACAGAGTACTTAGCTAGATTAGATAGATGGTCAAAAGACATGAATTCTATCTTGAAAGATTCAGACTGGATAGAAAGATCTAGTGAGAAGATGGAAATCTCACAGGTAATCAAATTGATTACATTTAGCTTATTGGCAAAGAATTCTGATGACTTAACAGCAGAAAGGCTGTACAAAGATTTAAAATCAAATATCTGTTTAGGAGAAGTAGATTATCTTCTACAAGGATACAGTGAGACCAGAACAATAAACCCATATGTAATGCCTATAAATCAACAAAGCCAATATAGGAACTCTAGAGAGTTTAAGAAAACAGAAGTAGGACATAGGCGGCATGCTAGAAGTCCATCTAGGGATAGGGATACCAGAATCCTATGTTTTAATTGTAATGCTTGGGGACACAAGGCACAAGAATGTTTTTATGGGATTATTTGCAGAAATTGCAAATACGAAGGTCACAATGAGTATCAATGTAGGAACCCTCCATTCTGTATTTACCATAATAAAATCGGACACAGAACTCATGAGTGCCGAAATTTTCGGGTACCCCCAGGGCTAAGAGGAAAACCCCCAGACACAGAATAAACCATTTCAGACCTCCCCATATATATACCGATAGGCGGTATTGTGTTAAATATGGGAATGCAAGGGAGATGAAAGAAACTGACAAACTGATAATTACTGTTGGTAAAACTTCTGTAGGACCTCTCATTGCGGGTAAAGTGTTCAATAAGCCTATTCAAATTTTTATTGATACAGGGTCTGTAGTTAATGTAATTACTAGTAAAGTTTTAAACCAGTTGAACCCAGGAGTGAAAATGTTGGAACCAATCCGTTACACATTGCAAGGTGTAACTGGAAATCAGTTAAAAACATTAGGCAAGATTGAGCTAGAAGTTGCCTTATATACAAATGAACAATTGTACATCCCAGTGATAGTGGTAGAAGAGTCTGTTTTTCCAGGAGATTTATTGATAGGATTTGCAACTATGAGAAAAGAAAACATGGTAATTTGTCCTGCTGACTTAGGAATTTTAGTGAAGTCACAGTTAATCCCATTCTTAAATCAACCAGACTTAAGACCAGTGACAGGAATCAATGAATCCTTAGATAACATTTCTATCCTAGATAGCGAGGCCGAGCGGTCCAACCCTACAGAAAGTAAAACAATTTGTGAACCCAACTCAGAAGTTCAAGAAATCCCAGAGATTACTAAATTATTAACCACAGATGCCTTGAGAATTGCAGATTGCGGATTAACAAGGTCGACATTGTTACATCCCATGTCAATTAATAAGGTTGAAGTGTGTTTGAAAGGAATCAATGTAGACTCTGAAGTAATTACAGTCCCAGAATCAGTTAAACTTAAAGGATTGAAGTGGGACTCAGGGATTTATAAGACAAATAAGAACAGAGTAGAAGTATTAGTAATTAATACTATGAATAAAGAGATAGTTTTAAAGAAAGGTACACAAATAGGATGTATTCAGGTGTGTACTAAACCTATTAAGATTTTAAATGAGAATAGTGAGGAGATAGAATTACCAACTTCATCAATTTGCTCAGTACAAGAAGGCATAGACTTAAGAAATAGATATAAAGAATTATTACAATCAACTAATTGCCCTGAGTTGGATGAAGCTTTATTTGCTTTGCTTATGAAACATAAAAAAGCAATTGCTTTGCCGGGGGACGCCTTAGGCAAAACAACTGTTTTAAAACATCACATTAAGTTAAAACCAGGAACACAACCTATCTACATACCAGCCTACAGAGTTCCTCACTCTAGATTAGCTGTAGTAGATAAACTCATCACTGAAATGTTATCACAGGATATTATTGAACATAGTAAGAGTGAGTGGAATTTTCCGTTGATCTTAGTACCAAAGTCTGATGGGACTATGCGACCAGTTATTGATTACAGGGAACTGAATAAGCACACCATTCGTGACAGGTTACCATTACCCATTATCGGTGACATTTTGAGAAGTTTGGGAACTGAGAATAGATATTTTAGTACTATAGATATCAAATCAGCTTTTTGGCAAATAGAATTGCATGAAGATTCAAGAGAGTTCACAGCATTTTCTACTACAACAGGACATTATGAGTTCAAGAGAATGCCATTTGGGTTATGTAATAGTCCATTAACTTACATGAGATTAATGAATACTATTCTAGATGGATTGTTAGGAAACACTGCCAGTGTATTTCTAGATGACATTTTAATAGTTTCTCAGACTGCAGTGGAGCACTTTAAGAAATTAGATTTGATATTCTCAAGACTAGGAGAAGCTGGGTTAAAAGTAAAACTTGAAAAATGTAAGTTCTTGCAAGACAGTGTCATTTACTTAGGACATAAGATAGACAGACACGGACTGAGTACAGTAAATTCAAAGGTGGACGCTGTCAAGAATTTTCCAGTTCCGATCAATGTAGACAAGGTTAGGAGCTTTTTGGGATTAACAGGATATTATAGAAAATTCATTCAAAGTTATGCTGACATTGCTAATCCACTAAGTTCTTTGTTGAGAAAGGACTCAAAGTTCATATGGGGACCTGCGCAACAGCAAGCTTTTGACAAGTTGAAAGATAAACTCACAAGTTCACCTATTTTAATTTTCCCCGACTATGAAAAAGAATTTATTCTTTGTACTGATGCGTCTGACATAGGGTTAGGAGGCATACTAATGCAAGAGAGAAATGGAACTTTAAAACCCATAGCTTACACATCCAGACTTTGTAATAGTGCAGAGACGAACTATTCTATAACTGAAAGAGAAACTTTAGCAGTAATTTATTCTTTAGAAAGTTTTAGGGATATGATACTAGGGTATCCCATCAGAGTTTGGACTGATCACACAGCTATTCAGAACTTATTTAAGCATAAGAATCTTAGAGGCAGACTTGCTAGATGGTTTGCGATACTTCAGTGCTATGATGTTCAATTTAATTATATTCCGGGTAGAAGGAATGTAGCAGATCCACTTTCTAGAAACATTAGTCAACCAATGACTGGGACAGGGTTGATTAATTTTGTTTGTAGTATAGAAGAATTAGTAACTTTAGATGAAGAAATGCTAATAAGAGAACAGGGAGATGATGAGACATGTGATTCAATAATCAAGCATTTGATGAACCCAAGAGGAGATCCTCCAAAGCTACCAAAGGGGTATAAGATAGAGGAATTTCATTTGATTAATGGAATTTTGTATAGGAAAACATTTGTAAATGGGAAAGATATTTCTAGAGGTCAAGTAAATCAGTTGGTTATACCACAAACTCTGGTAAATGAGATATTGAAGTTACTTCATGATAGTGATTGTAGTTCACATCCTGGAAAGGATAAAACTTATAGACAGGCACAACTTAAGTACTTTTGGTTAGGTATGAAGAAAACTATATATGATTATATAGAAAAATGTGTAAAATGTGTAAAGGTGAAGGGAAATACACCAAAACCTGCTCCTATACTCACCTATCCCATTCCACAGAAACCTTGGGAAAGAGTTCACATGGATACTTTGGAATTACCACTAACCGAGAACGGCTTTAAATACCTATTTGTTGCTATTGATTATTTTTCAAGATTTTGTATATTACAACCCATAATCAATAAGAAAGCTGAAACTATTGCTTCCGTAATCTATGATCAGATAATCTGTAATTTTACTACACCTAACATCCTAGTTTCAGATAATGGGACTGAATTTAATAACAAAATCTTGGAAAATCTATGTAATGTGTTCCACATCAAGAAAGTCAATATACTCGTTAACCATCCCCAAAGTAATGGAGTAGTAGAAAGGTTAAACAAAAAGATAATTATATGTCTTAGAACCCTAATAAGTCCTCATAGTGTAACTTGGGATACTTGGATTCCTTGTGTTAAGTGTACCCTGAACAATCAAATTAATGTAGCAACTGGGGATACACCTCATTTTATAATTTTTGGGGAGGACAAAACTCTGCCATATGAAATGTTGACAGCAGAGCAAAAACCCATATATAATATGGATGATTATATATCCAATAGGATAAATACTCTTCAAAGTATTCACCCAAGAGTTAGGAAACATATGCAGGTGTATTCACAAGAGATGAGGGAACAACAACACAAAATAGCTCGTAAACTAAAATTGAAAATTGGGGAATTAGTAATGGTCAAAGCAACCTCACCCAATAATAAACTTTCACTAAGGTACACTGGTCCATATAGGGTAATTGATTCTGCAGGTGGAAACAAGTTTAAACTTAAACATTTAGAATCAAGAGAAGAATTGGTAGGACATTTAGATGACATAAGGAAAATTAGCTTGCAGATCTATGAAGATGATTATAGTAATACTTTGTGCATAAATATTGATAACCCTGGAGAATATGGAGAATATTATAATGATATTTTTCAAGAGTTGAACATTAATCTTGATGTATTTTACAGATGAAAACTGCCTTATTAATAATATTAAGTTTGGTGAGTGCCATGGACTGGAATCCGATTCGTCCTGGAGCATTGGTACATCATCAAGGTAACCTAATCTTGGTTGATAAGGTGGTAAGGGTAGTTCTTGATTATAAAAATGTAACCAAAATTAAAGAAAATGTGGACTCCATTAATAAAAGTTTGCAAATATTAAAACAGAACATTTCCAGTAAAGATGTTAAGGATAGACTTGAAAACAAAATAAAGGAAATAGAGGATAAATTGCACATCATAGGTTCAAATTTCAAAAGCAATGTTAGACAAAAGAGAAGTGCAATAGTAGTGGCTTTGGGAGCTCTTGCTGGTTTGGGAATTGCCAATTTTGCCTTCCTTGCTGACTTGAAAATTTCAATAAATACATTAAAGGAGAAAGTTGGAAAAATTGATGAATTACAATCAAGCATTAAAAACATTGAAGAAATGATCTCTGATATTTCAGATAACTTAGAGAATCTCAGCTTGAAACAAAGTGAACAAGAGAGTACAATGCAAATTTTTTTGTTACTCAATACTATGCAATTGAAATTATCTGAGATGCAAGTTCAATTGGAATCTTTTGTACAGGATTTAGTTATGGCCAATTCGGGTCAAGTAACTTCTTCTCTCCTTCCAATACCTCAACTTATAAAGGTAATTAAGTCAGCAAAGAAGGATTGGAACTTTGAACCTTTCTTTGAAGAAGCTAATGTAGCATTATATTATCCATTGCTAAACTCCTACCTTAATGTTACTTCAGTTATTATTGAAATCCCGTTCTCTTCCAACCAAAGATTTAACTTATTCAAATTGAAACCCTTCCCATTGAAGGTAAATGGTTCATTTTATGAAGTAGATATTCCAATTGTAGACCCAATCAATTATATCCTTTCTGTAGACAATCTGAAGGAGAGCAGAGTCTCTAATGACAAGTTGAAGGAGTGTAGAAGATTTAATAGGAATCTTTACCTCTGTCATTCTTCCATGTTTGTGTTCCGTGAAGCTTTGAAAAATTCATGTGAAGCCTCTCTGGTTAGGAATATGTCTGTTATGAACAATTGTCATTACCAACGAATTTTGGTAGACCAGATCCCTCATTGTAACATACAAGGATCTCATTACCTGTTTTTCCCTAACAAGACAAAGGTATCAATAAATTGTCCCGGGTTGAGTCCTAAATTGGATTTGGTTGAAGGTCTTGTCTCTATTCAAGATAACTGCGAATTGCATGCAGACACTATTTCCACCATTTCTAATACCCTTAATACAATGCATTTAACCGAGGACACCTACATTTCAACCTTCAACTTCACATTGCCTGAAAACTCCCCTCCCTTGAAAATTAAGAGAAGACCATTGTCAAGATCTCCCTCAAATGATTTACATATGTTACCAATCCTAATCATACCCTTACTTTCAGTGTTAGTGGCAGCACTGATTGCCTTTGTTGTATTCCGGAGATTGGCTCTGTCAAAGCAAATCAACCATGTAACCGCTTAATTCAATACCTTATATATATTGAGATGCATGTTATTCACATTTATAGGTATTATGTTTATGTATTATTCCCAATTTATAGCATGAATGATGTATTTTGGAAGATAGATTAACAATAACGCAAGGGTAGATTAGCTTATTCTAGAAATATATTAGCAAGCCCTGTAAGAGGGAAATAAGAAATTGGTCGGGACGACCAAGGGTAGCTGCCGAGCCCTGTAAGAGGCCGGTAGTGTACGAATGGAAATGAGCTAGGGCAGTAGAATAACTCAGACTCGACGCCTCCGAAGAGGGCAATGTTATGTCTAGGTGAGGGCGACGTTTTGTCTATGTAAACACACCGACGGTGGTGACTGTTTTTATAATCGCTTATGTAATCACAACATTGTAAGCGCGGGTTACCTTCGTTTGACTAATGCTGAGGTAAACAATTTTTGCTAGTGGCATTGAAATGGCTTTCCGGATTGGTGCAAGGTGCAGAAGGAGGAAAAAACTATTGGTGCATGAATTCAAAGTCACGCCCATAAGGAGTGACATTTATTTGAGAAGTCACCGGGGATTGGTTTAGAAAAATTAGTGACGTCAGACGAAGGTAGCTTAGCGTAAGATACGGAATCTCGTGAGACGTTCTACAGAGAAGAGATAGAGAAGATATAGGGAGAAGATATAGAGAGGGTGTAAGGAGAGAGGATCAGGAGACGATGTAGAGACGAGAGAAAAGAGATCCCGAGTGTAAGCTAAGGTGAAATTACAGTGAAAGAAGAAAGAAAATTCACCATCCTTTTATTAACCCAAAGGACGAGAGGAATAGGCATGGGGCCTAGAAAATAGTGAGACTACAGGAAAAAGAAGGCATTGGGCCTACTACTTAAGAGGAACTTGAATATTAGTGAACCTCACGTAACGAGAGGCAAGGGGCCTCGAGACGAGTGATATTACAAGTCAAATTTAAGTGACAGTGGTGACTAGGGGTGGTGAAACTCCTGTGTGCTACCAGCTCCCTCTTGGCCATCATTCTCGCTGCAACTGCCGATCTCTGTCCGGCTCGGGAGGACACGCTTCTCTCAATCTACATTCTACCTCCACACACACTCCTCTTTTTCCTGCCACATTCGCACCCAAGTATCTAAAACTATCCACTTCCTCCAGTCTCTCTCCATTAATACTCACTTCCAGACTGCTGCAACTCTCTTCCCTTGTCCATCTCATCACTTTACATTTACCCACATTTATCCTCAACTTCCTTCTTTCGCATACCTTCCCAAACTCTGTCACTAGCTTCTTCAATCCCTCCTGTGGACCTGCTACAAGCGCAGTGTCGTCAGCAAACAACAACTGGCTTATCCCCCACTTTTCTCCATTTTCATTTAACCATCTTCAATCACCTGACCCACTATCCTTGTAATGACCTTTCACACTACCCCATCATCCATGTATAAATTGAACAGCCAGGTCGACATAACACATTCCTGACGAAGGCCCAACTTTACCTCAAACCACTCACTCTCTATATTTCTAATCCTAACATAAGATCTATTACTCTCGTAAAAACTCTTGACTGCTCTTAACAACTTTCTTCTTATACTATATACCTGCAAAACCTCCCACAGTGTCTTCCGGTCTACCCTGTCATAAGCCTTTTCCAGACCCATAAAAGGCCAAAATGCATCCTTACCCTTCCCTATAGCTTTCTCACATATCTGTCTTACCTTAAAAATCTGATCTACACAACCCCTACCTACCCTAAACCTACACTGCTCCTCACCAATTACTCCCTCTGTTCCTCTCCTAATCCTCTCAATCAAGACCCTCCCATAAGCCTTCCCAACTACACTTAACAAGCTAATCCCTCTAGAACTATTATACTCACACTTGTCCCCTTTTTCCTTGTAAAGTGAAACTATAGAGGCACCTCAAGTCCTCCGGCACTCTACCCTCTTTTAAAAAACATTGAATAACCTCACCAGTCAGTCCACTATCACTGTACCTCCTCTTTTAGATAGTCTGCATGGTATTAACTCAAAATAAGTTCCGTATCGTTTCTCATTATCTTAACAGCTTCCTTTACTTCATCTTTCCTTATTTCTCCTCCATTTTCCTCACTCGCCACGGTCATTTTCTTTATGGTTCCCACTGCAAATATTTTTCCCTCCCCATTCTCCTTCACATTTAGCAACTCCCTAAAATACTCCCCTCACCTTTCTCTCACTGAGTTCTCTTCCATTATCATCTCTCCATCTGCACCTTTTAACTTTTCTTTTCTACTTGATTCGTCTCCTCTAGCTGTCTTAATTTCTTTCCAAAATATTTGTTATTACTTTTGAAATGTTCTTTCCTACTTTTGCCCCATTTCAATTCTGCTCTCCTCTTTCTCTCCTTTATCTTATGCTTTACTTCTCTTCTCTTTACTTTGTAATTCTTATATGATTCTCTAGTCCTAATTTGTAACCAATCTATAAAAGCCTGCTTCTCTTCTACACCCCTCTTTACTTCCTCACCCCACCACTCACTACCCTTCCTTCTATATCCTCTCCTCCTCCTTGATCCACACACCATCTTTGCACACCTTATGACTCCCTCCTTGAACTATCACCATTCCTCCTCCACTCCTAGATCTACTCTATCCTTCATTTCCTCCGACTCCTCTTTCAGCTTCTTTTTATTACAAAGGATTAAAAAGGACTACCAAAGCAGTTAACTCTAAGTACCTCCCTACCTTCTGCCCTTCTCCCTTTTCTCGACCTATTCTCCACTCTCAACTTATCTTTCACCAAAAAATGATCTGATGTTCCCCCACTATCTCCCTTTAGAACTTGTACATCCTTAACTCGTCCTACTGTACTCCTGGTTACCATTATATGATCCATTAATGCTCTATCTTCCACCATTCCATCCAGCATCCTCTCACAAGTGTATTCATTGTTAACTTTCTTCCTAGATAATGTACTTGCTATCATCAACTCTCTTTCGAGACAAATCTCCACCATCAACTCTCCACTATATATATATATATATATATATATATATATATATATATATGTATATGTATATGTATATATATATATATATATATATATATATATATATATGTATATATATATATACTAGCCAAGTAATCCCTAACCTAACCATACCCCACCTAATTTTATCCCTTAACCCTAAAAAAAAAAAAAAAATCAAATTAAATATAGCTTTAAACACTCCCCGTCCCAGGTGTGCGCCCCCTGCCCGAATGTTGGGAAAACCTAGTTTGAAAATACATGCATACACAAACACAAATATCATATTACACATTCTATTGCGTGTGTGTGTGTGTGTGTGTGTGTGTGTGTGTGTGTGTGTGTGTGTGTGTGTGTGTGTGTGTGTGTGTGTGTGTGTGTGTGTGTGTGTGTGTGCGTGTGTGTGTGTGTGTGTGTGTGTGTGTGTGTGTGTGTGTGTGTGTGTGTGTGTGTGTGTGTGTGTGTGTGTGTGTGTGTGTGTGTGTGTGTGTGTGTGTGTGTGTGTGTGTGTGTGTGTGTGTGTGTGTAAGTGTTTGAATGTGTGTGTGCGCGCGTGTAAGTGTGTGTGTGTGTGTGCTGATTGACAATAAATGTCTACAGCTAAGAGGTGAAGAAATGTATCTATCTTCAGAATATATATGGTTATATGGGTTTATTTGCAAAAACCTAAAAGAATTTTGTGAATAATCAATTTCCGCCCACACTCAAATTAAATGAAAATAACCAATATTTCAACATTTGATAAAATTATAAAAAAAATTATATTTACATGCTTTCTTCTTAAAAAAGCTATCATGGTTTGTGGCAATATTAATTTCACAAATATAAATTACATTTATGGACACATACAATGGTTTGCTTAATTGTAATAATTACTATGTCACAAAAATAATACGCGAATTAAGGGGACACTTCAGTAGTGGCGAGTTCCCTCACCATAAGCAATCTAAATTTAACCCTTAAACCTAACTAATTTATAAACATTTTTCAAAGATAATATAGATACCCAAGTACCTGGAGTGATAGGGTATCAGAATATATATGGTTTTGAGGGTCTATCATCAAAACCATAGGAGGAATTCAGAAACAAACGAAAACAATCGAATAACCAGTCAGCCAGACAGACAGACAGACTGAGACTATTACTTTATTATGGTATATATATATATATATATATATATATATATATATATACATATATATCATACATATATATATGTATATATATATGTGTGTGTCTGTATATATATATATATATATATATATATATATATTTACATATATATATATATATATATATATTCGTATATACACACACACCAATGTCTGTATCCTTAGGTACAATTACGAGTATGTCATCAACATACCTAATCCATTTACTATTCCTACCCATTATTGTCATGTATTCTTCTGTTTCGAGTATTTCCATGTACAAATTTGCTAACACTGCAGAAAGGGGACTACCCATGGCGAGGCCAGAATGTTGTCTGTATTCAATATTATTAAAAGTGAAAGCGCCAAATCCTACACATATACATGGAAAATGGATGATGTAGACAAAGGTTTTATTCAAGGTATTACCACATGCTATCAAGCCTTGGCAAATAAGAACAAATGTGTTATTCCAAAAAGATTTCTCAATGCTTTAATTTGCCTAAATAAAGACAAAAATATTATAATCACAAGTGCAGATAAAGGAGGAGGCATAATAGTAATGAACCAACAAGACTACAATAATATAATGTTAGCTTTACTCAGTGACAGTGAAACTTACGAGAAAAAACATAATGGTTACGCAAAAAATGAAGACGAAAAATTCACAACAAAAGCGAGAAAAATATTAAAGAAATCAGAGAAAGGGAAAAAACTATTAAACCTACTTGAAGAAGCACCTATACCACCAAGAATGCACGGCCTGCCTAAGATTCACAAAACAGGAATTCCTATGCGCCCCATTACTTCAGGAATCAATAGTGCACCTCATAAGTTAGCCAAATGTTTAGCTAAACCTTTATCCAATACTTTAGGAACTATTAGTGATGCACATCTACGAAATTTTTCGGATCTAATTAATAGATTTAAATATTTAGATTTCAATAACAAGAAGCTAGCCAGCTACGATGTCACCTCTTTATATACTCGAGTATAAATAAAAGGCGCTCTAAATGGTGTTAAACGAGTAGTTAATAATTTGAAAAATGAAGATTTACCCGTCCCCAAAATAGATTACCTCGAATTAATTTCTCTTTGTGTAGGATTTGGCGCTTTCACTTTTAATAATATTGAATACAGACAACATTCTGGCCTCGCCATGGGTAGTCCCCTTTCTGCAGTGTTAGCAAATTTATACATGGAAATACACGAAACAGAAGAATACATGATAATAATGGGTAGGAATAGTAAATGGTTTAGGTATGTTGATGACATACTCGTAATTGTACCTAAGAATACAGACATTAGCAACAAACTCAGGAGATTAAACAGTGTAAATGAAAATATACAATTTACTGCGGAAAATGAAAAAAACGAAAATTACCTTTCGTAGACACAATTATCCATAGAATAGATAAAAATGTAAAATTTTCAGTATACCGAAAACCCATCAATAAAGAAGACTATATACACTTCTACTCAGGACATAATGACAGAACTAAAACAGGTATTATAATAGGTTTCTTCCTCAGAGCATTTCGTATATGCAGTAAAGAATTTCTAGATCTTGAATTACAACATATTACTGAGACTTTCATCAAACTCAAATATCCAAAAGGTCTCTTATGTAGGTTAAAAAAGAAAGCCAAAGAAATAATTAACAAAAGTAAAGATAGAGATAAAAATAAGAATGATAATAAATGTAATAATGAAACCAGATATATCACAGTACCAAACTCTAATGTCAATTCATACCTAGACACTTTTCTCCTAAAAGCGGGCATCAAAATAGCCAGGACGTCAGGTAAAAAAGTAGGACATTTGGTAACACGTAGCTACAATAATCTCACTAACGAAAACAGCGTTGTTTGTAAAATTCCGTGTAAAAGTTGTCCCTCTTCATATTTTGGTGAATCTGGTCATGGACTTAATAAAAGGATAAATGAACATAAAAATGACGTAAAAGCCCATAGGACATCTAACTCCATAGTAATGCATGTGGATAAACATGGTCACCTTCCAGACTGGAACAACACAACCGTATTAAATAAAGGATCATCCAAGAAAATAAGGAAGACAATTAAGGCAGCATATATTAACACTAATAACAACATTAACCATAGAGAAGGCTTTATATGTTTAGCAAAAGCCACAAGCTTATTAATAATAAAAGAATGCGCAAATAAAATAACAAGCTCTCTGAAGCGTCCAGTGAGATGACCCGTCCGTGTATAAAATATCCTGTTACGTTTGAGTTGTTAGCTTTGTGATCAAGACCCTGCGGGTCGAAACGTTAAAGCGTGAAATTCTCTCATTACTCCTCGTCTACTTCTTTCACCTTCAGTCTTATATATATATATATATATATATATATATATATATATATATATATATATTCAACCACAAATAATGTTTATTCCATGCCATCGCAGTCGAGACTGAGAATCGATCGATGGAGGCGTCCGTTGGAAATTATAGCGTGAACGAGCCGAGGATTCGAACCCAGCTAACCCGTAAGAAAGTTACAGTGACGTAAACCAATACGTCACTGTAACTTTGTTACGGGTTAGCTGGGTTTGAATCCTGTGCTCGTTCACGTTTCGATTTCCAACGGATGCCTCCATCGAACAATTCTCAGTCTCCACTGTGATGGCATGGAATTAAAAGTGATTTGTGGTTGAAAAAAGATATTAATTGATCACTGGGGACCAATCAGTGTATATGTATATATATATACATGTATATATATATATATATATATATATATATATATATATATATACATATATACGCGCATATATATAAATATATATATATAAATATATATATATATGTATATGTATATATATTGATATATAGCATATGTATATATATATATATGTATATATATGCATATACATACATATATATATATATATGTATATATATATATATATATATATATATATGTGTGTGTGTGTGTGTGTGTGTGTGTGTGTGTGTGTGTGTGTGTGTGTGTGTGTGTGTGTGTGTGTGTGTGTGTGTGTGTGTGTGTGTGTGTGTGTGTGTGTGTGTGTGTGTGTGCGTGTATATGTGTGTGTGTGTGTGTGTGTGTGTGTGTGTGTGTGTGTGTGTGTGTGTGTGTGTGTGTGTGTGTGTGTGTGTGTGTGTGTGTGTGTGTGTGTGTATATCCACACAATATCTTTGCACATATTGTAGCTCCCTCTTTATACCATCCACATTCCTCCTCCACCCCTAATTTTACTCTATCCTTTACTCCCTCCCACTCCTCTCTCGGGTTCATCTTGTACCCATTCCTCTTTTCTTTCTCATTTAAGCAGTTGACTCTAAGCACCCTCCATATATCCACACAATATCTTTGCACATCTTGTAGCTCCCTCTTTATACCATCCCCATTCCTCCTCTACTCCTAATTTTACTCTATTCTTTACTCCCTCCCACTCCTCTCTCGGGTTCATCTTGTACCCATTCCTCTTTTCTTTCTCATTTAAGCAGTTGACTCTAAGCACCTTCCTACCATCTGACTTTTTCCTCTTTCTCCAACTATCCTCCACTCTCAATATACCTTCCACCAAAAAATGATCTGATATTCCTCCACTTTCTCCCCTTAGAACATGTACATCCTTAACTCTTCCTATTATACACCTATCTACTACTACATTGTCCACTAACCCGTTAACTCCGATATGCCGCCCGGGAGACAGCACTGGGGAGAACCTATATGCCGCCCGGGCGGCACGATATTCAACCCCTTACAGAAATCGCACTAGATTTGGTAGCGGTTTCATATTTTTAGGAAAGTTTGTCTGACTTATCAACACTGCCTAGAGAATGCTACGATGCCAGTTAGTGCTTTCATACACGCGGTAGAGCGTTGATACACGTGGTGACTCGGGAGTGCTTTTTGCATCTTAATTATCGGGATTATCTACCTCAATCAGTGTGATATCAGTGTAAACATGCCTCAAGGAACTAAGAGGAAGCTTTTGTATGCGAGTGACAGTGATCCATACGATCGAGAACCAAAAACAGGGGAAAGTGATCGGTGATAGTGACACTCGTAGGCCACGCAGGGCTAGTGATGCCAAATCCACCAAATAATTTTTTCTGTACGTTTATCGTGTCCCTAAGAACTTGTTCTATCTATCTGATGCAAAAGGTGCTTGAAACCAAACTGCGCTGATACCAACCATCGTGCAGGATCTCCTAAGCACGCCGTAGGACGCCCCCCCCCCCCCGAGTCTGGTAGTAAAAGTTGCCGCTACTGATTCTCGCACCAAATCTACAACTTCCAACCTTTCTCATGGCCATCCTAGAGTGGGTATATGATTTTTATATGTCTTGGGTGATGCGCCTGAGTATTCCAAAGAAGTTAAGCATAATTTTATTCAATTTGGTAAGACTCGAGTTTTCAATCATAAATTCGTCATCAGAGACGAATGGATTTGAGGAGGAGTCGGATTTTACGGGTTAACACTCTATCTACCACCATTCCATCGACCACCCTCTCCCATGTGTACTTATGCTTGACTTTCTTCCGAAAAACTGAATTTGCTATCATCAACTCTCTTTCTAGACACATCTCCTCCATCAACTCTCCACTACGATTCTTTCCTGGAACTCCATATTTCCCAACCACTCCGTCTATTGGTTCATTTCCCACACTAGTATCAAGGTCTACCATTACTACTACGTTGACGTTTCTCCCTAATCCCTCTATGCACTCATTTAAAGCTATCCAAAAAGCCTCCCCTTCTTCCACATTCTTCTCACTACAAGGCCCATATGCATTTACAAAAACTAACATCTACTTACCCAGTTTCATCTTCATCCACATTAACCCTGAAGAAACCTCTTTCCACTCCACTACACGTTTACCTACCTTTTCATTTACTAGTACAGCAACCCCTTCTCTCCCTCGCCCTCTCTTCACTCCTGAGGACCTCCTAACTACATTCCCAAACTAACACTCGCCCCTCCCTCTCAACTTAGTTTCACTCAAAGCCAACACATCCGTCTCTCTTCTCACAAACATACTACCTATCTTATCCCTTTTACTCTCATTTGTACTACATCAACGCATATTAAAAGACCCAAACCATAGGGTACATGTTGGAAAACTCCTAGACCTTCTTATCACTTTACTTTTTTTTTAGGAATGTCCCCTGTGGGGCTATAGGGAAAGGATGCCTAGTCCCACTCCCCGTCCCATTTTTCTCACCTCTTACGATTCAAGTGGGAATACTTGGTGGCAGCATTCTATCCTTCACCACAGGTTACGCGAAACAAGGAAATAGATATTCAGAGAAATGGTACATGACATAACGGAGGGACAGTAGCAGTATAATTAAAGTTTCATAATTTCTCTGTGTACAGAGCCCTCCTCTATCACAGAAAAAAATATATGTGGCTCTGGTCCATAGGGGCGCCCCATATAGACCCTAGAATGTCAACTGCATGCTAATCTGCCACAAAAACATACAGACGGGTATATGTATATATATATATATATATATATATATATATATATGTGTACATGTGTGTGTGTGTGTATATTACATATATCATATATATACATATATATATACATATATATATGCATATATATACATATATATATATATATATATATATATATATATATATATATATATACATATACATTACAAAGGATTACAAAGGCGGAGCATGCCGACAGGAGAAATTTCGGTCCATATCTAAGTCGGATGCGATTTTTTTTTTAATAATAACAATAAAATAATAAATAAAAACTATAATAATGTAAATAACAAATAAAATACATAAATAAATGCATAGGTATAGTTAAATAATAAACAAACAGGTAAATAATAAATAATAATAAATTGACATATAACTAATAATAAATGAAAATCAGACAGACAAATGATAACAAAACAAAAACAAATAATATAAAATATATTATAATCATTACAGCATCTTGCTTAGGTGTTTATCTAAATGATTCTTAAAGCTTCGAACTGAACTACATTGCACTACCTGTGCAGGAAGTTTATTCCATTCATTCACTACACGGTTGGCAAAGTTGTTTCTACCTACTTCCAAATTGAATCTATTTCCGGACAGTTTGAGACCATTGTTTCTTGTCTGATTCTCATTCAATGTGAAAATTTGGTCACTTTTGATGTTTTCAATTCCCTTTAAAATCTTAATGACCTGCATCAAGTCACCTCT
Source organism: Oratosquilla oratoria (assembly GCF_046742065.1). Lineage (NCBI taxonomy): Eukaryota > Metazoa > Arthropoda > Malacostraca > Stomatopoda > Squillidae > Oratosquilla > Oratosquilla oratoria. The sequence goes on along the minus strand of NC_134807.1, from coordinate 38,046,738 downwards.
GAATCTACGCTTTTTTAGGGAAAACAGATTCATATGTTTTAGTCGATTTTCGTATGATTTATTTTTGATATTTGGAATCAGTTTTGTGGCTCGCCGTTGTACTTTTCCAGTCTGTCAATGTCTTCAATGAGATTCGGTGACCATACGGAAACAGCATATTCCAAATGTGGACGAACTAACGATTTATATAGCTTGTTAATGAGTGATGGACTTTTGAAATCAAAAGATCGCGCAATCCGTCCTTGAATCTTATTTGCTTTCTCAGAGGCTGAAATACACTGCTTGGATGATTTGAGGTCGTTACTGATAATTACGCTAAGATCTTTTTCACTATCCACTTTTGTTAACGAATTTCCAAATAACTTATAATCGTACTTACTGTTATTTTTACCTATGTGCATTACCTTGCACTTACTTGTGTTAAATTTCATTAGCCACTTTTCAGACCATTGCTGTAATTTATCTAAATCTTCTTGAATATCTAATTGGTTTGAGTGATCATTTGCCACTCCGCACAGTTTTGTATCATCAGCAAATTTGGAAACAGTAGATTTTAGTCCATGGTCTATATCATTTATATATACTATGAATAGAAGTGGTCCGAGAACGGAACCCTGAGGAACTCCACTTGTAACATTTTTCCATGTAGAAGTTTTTCCATTTAAAACAACTCTCTGTTTTCGACCATTCAACCAATTACTAGTCCAACCTAATAGGCTACCACTTATTCCGTGTAAAGCTAATTTAGTAAGTAGTCTTTCGTGTGGGACGGTATCAAAAGCTTTTGTAAAGTCTATATATATACATATATATATATATATATATATATATATATATATATATATATTATATATCAACCACAGTTCACTTCAATTCTAATCCATCAACATCAAGAGACTCAAGGAGGACAACAAGCAGAAATTGAAACGTGGTACAGCCAAGTACTCAAACCTAGTGATAGCACTCGACAAGTAATAGTGACTTAACCGTTTGTGCCATTAAGAGAGATATAAGATGTGTGCAATTTTTTATATATATTCGTATGCTCGAGTTACGCACACGTACACGAAATTTTACTCTCAAACCATCTCCCCTATGGTAGTACAATTGGTAAGTATAGGAACGCGGGAACGTATTTGTAGAAGACTGAATGGATCTCAGTGAACAGATATACATTTTTATCAACCATAATTCACTTTGATTCTAAACCATCATCATCGAGAGACTCGAGGAGGCTAACATGCAGAAATTGAAATGTGGTACAGCCAAGGACTCGAACCTAGTCTGTTCATATATACCACCTCTCTCTCTCTCTCTCGCTCTCTTCCTTTCTCTTTCTCTCTTCCTCTCTTTTACTGTGCGACACCTTGTATTTTATTCCCATATTCTCACCTTTGTCTTTCTTCTGCTATCCTAGGTAGTTGTTTTTTTTCCTCCTGATGTCTTTATTTACTTCCTTTATATATCCCTTTGCATCCTTGCAACGTAAACATATTCTTTTCTTTTACATTTTTCTTCTCGAGGTTAACGAACTATGAACTGTAACTAAAATTTATGGCACACTATTTAATTTTTTTCTCTCCTGCATGCTATTTTTTAAT
>NC_134807.1:38037637-38040137 GCF_046742065.1 Oratosquilla oratoria | reverse complement strand
AGAATAACCAGTGAGGGTGTAGTCATTCAAATAATTCCGTCAGTCGTCTCCAGATTCGATCCGAGGCTCGCGGGAATGCTAAGCCGACGGTCTACCAACTTAGCTATCGAATGTTTGAAATTCTCCAACGTAGGAATTCATCTACTCCCGAGGAATTAAGTCGACTGCTAAATGCCGCTCGTACTTAGTTTATATAGAGAACTAACATTGTTCGTAGTTTCGTGGTGAAGCTGGTAATTTTCCTTTGGAGGTTGGAGAATTTTAGACATCTGATAGCTAAGTTGGTAGATCGTCGGCTTCACATTCTTGCGAGCCTCGGTTCGAATCCGGAGACGACTGCCGTAATTATTTGATTGATTACAACGTCACTGGTGATTCTATTCAGGTATGACAACGACGAAAGTCCACAAAGGAAACGTACCAGCTTAACTACGAAGCTTCGAGTGATTTTAGTTCTCTGTAAAAAGTAAGAACGGACGGCAGTTAGCAGTCGACCTAATTCCTCGAGAGTAGATTAATTCCCAGGTTCGAAAATTTTACACATCCGATAGCTAAGTTGGTAGAACGTCGGTTTTGCATTCTCGCGAGCCTCGGTTCGAATCCGAGGACGACTGTCGGAATTATTATTATTATTATATATATATATATATATATATATATATATATGTGTGTGTGTGTGTGTGTGTGTGTGTGTGTGTGTGTGTTACCATCGTTGTTAAAATTTATACTGTTCCCTCTTGTATTTTTGTATTTCTTCTCTCTCTTTCAACTTTCTTTCAACACTGTCGTTGGTTGACTAATATTTCTAGATAGTGCATCTGCTGCAACATTCTACCCGGGATATATTCAAACCTAACCTCATAACATTAAAGTATAGGAAACCACCTGGCTAATCTGCCCTTTAGGTTCTTTATGCTTAATTAATTTCTGAGTAGTTGTCTGATCAGTCCACTCTCTGATTGGATAGCTCAGTATCATATCTCTAATACTTTCTAATGAATATACCACTGCTAATTCTTTTCTAGGTGAGTAAACTATCGGTTTCAAAGTTACATTTTTCTCTTACATCAGTATGTCTCCTAAGCCTATGTCAGACGTATCAGTACAAAGAATGAGCTCCTTATCATAGCCTGAAAATATGAGCATTGGAGAACTAGTAAGTTTATCTTTCAACTTGTCAAAGCTTGTTGTTGTGCAGTTCCCCACATAAACTTTGAATCTGTCAATTCTAAGAAAATTTTAACTTTTTCTACACTGTTTGGAAGTGGATGATTCTCTACTGGTTCAACTTTTGAATTTACGGTACTAAGTCCATGATTATCTATTATATGTCGTCCCAAAAAAATAGCACAGTCTTGTAAAAACTTGCATTTTTCAAGTTTCACTTTCAATCTTGCTTCATCTATTCTTGAGAATACCATATCTAATTTCTCAAATTGCTCAGCCGCTGTTTGGGAAACTATTCAATTATCATTTAGAAATACACTGGCATTGTTTCCTAATAACCCATCTTGAACTGTATTCATTAATCTCATGTGAGTTAAGGGACTATTACATAATCCAGATGGTATTCGTTTGAACTCATATTGTCCCGTTGGAGTAGAAAAGGCTGTGAGCTCTCGTAAGTTTTCATGGAACTCAATCAGCCAGAATGCAGACTTGATATCTATGGTGCTAAATACCTATTCTCAGTTCCTGAACTTCTAAGTATTTTCCCCCAATCACTGGTAATGGTATTCGGCCGGGTATGGTCTGCATTTATAATTCTCTATAATCAATATTTGGACGCATGGTACCATCTGATTTTGATACCAGAATCAGAGGGAAGTTCCACTCATTTTTACTATGTTCAATAATATCCTGCGATAATTTTTCAGTCATCAACTTATCTACAATGGATATTTTGGAATGTGATAATCTGTAGGCAGGTTTATGGATATGTTGAGTCCCTGGTTTTAATTTTATCTGGTATTTTAAAACAGTTGTTTTGCCCAAGGAGTCCCCCGGCAATGCAATTGCTTTACTGTTTTTCAAGAATAAAGCAACTAAGCTTTCATTCAACTCAGGACAAATAGTAGGTTCCAGTTGATTCTTGTATTCATCTCCCAAATCTGTTTCTTCCTGAAACGAACAGATAGATAAAATTAGTAAATTCACCTGAAAACATCCTATTTGTGTAACTTTTCTTAAGACTATGTCTTTATTCAGAGCACTAATCACTAATATTTCTACCATGTTCTTATTTGTCTTATATATCCAGGAGTCCAATTTCAAACCTTTTAATCTAACTGATTCTAGGGTGGTTAAAATGTTAAAGTCTACAGTGACTCCTTTAAACTGCACTTCAACCCTGTTAATTGCTCTGGAGTGTAATAATGTCGGCTTTATTACGCCACCTTCCACAATTAGCAAAGCTTCGTTTGAATTTAATGAAGTAGTAATTTTTGAGATTTATTAAACATCTGATTTGGGTTCACTTTATGAAATTTTATTTTCTGTT
>NC_134807.1:38022637-38032637 GCF_046742065.1 Oratosquilla oratoria | reverse complement strand
AGTTTATTCTTAAAATCGTGAATACTATTTGCACACACTGTTTTTTCATCTAATTTATTCCATATATCCAGCATTCTCTGTGGGAATCTATTCTTTTTCCTATCTCTTCTATAGTTGTCCTTTTTGAGTTTCTTTTCATAACCTCTTGTTTTTCCATTGTTATTTTTTTAGTAAATCTTTTCTATCAAGGATTTTCATTCCTTTCATGATTTTATATATAGTCAATAGATCACCTCTTTCTTTTCTTTGCTCTAGTGTTCGTATGTTAATTTGGAAAGAGCTGATGCCAACTTTGTTGTTGCTCTCTGTATTCTTTCTAGTTTCCTTATATTCTTTTTAGTACTGGGTGTCCATAGTGTCGCTGCATATTCCAGTTTTGGTCTAATCAATGTGACTAATATTCTTTTTATCATTTCTTCATCCAAGTATTCAAATACCACTTTTATCGACCTTAGTAGGTTGTATGTTTCACCTACTATCTTGTTTATATATCTATCCGGTGTCATGTCATTGCTGATTATCACTCCAAGGTCCCCTTCCGAGTGCACTTTTTTTTTATTTCATTTTCACTAATTTTGTAATTTTTGAAATTCTGTTTTTGCTTTTACCAAACTCCATTATGCTACACTTCTTGATATTAAAGTTCACCTCCCACTTTTGAGTCCATTTCCAGGTTGTGTCCAGGTCCGATTGTAATGAGTCACAGTCCTCATTTGTTGATACTTTCTTTAATATTTTTGCATCATCTGCAAAGAAATTCATATAACATTCAACTCCTTCGTCCATGTCGTTTACGTATATGGCAAACATGATTGGAGCCAGTACTGACCCTTGTGGAACACCACTTATCATTTCTTCCCATTTCGAGTATTTGTCTCTAATTACTACCCTCATTTTTCTCCCAGTCAGGAAGTCTTTCATCCATTCTAACAAATTACCTGCAATACCACCTATTAATTCTAATTTTCCTATTAATTTTTTATGTGGTACTTTATCAAATGCCTTTTGTAGATCTAGATAGGCACAATCTGCCCATCTATCTCTCTCATCTATTATATCTATTATTCTCGAATAGAGGCAGATTAGATTTGTTGTACATGATCTTCCTTGTCTAAATTTAAATTGGCTTGGGTTTAGTATAGATTTTTCTTCCAGATGTTTAACCCATTTACTTTTAATTACTTTTTCACATATTTTAGCCACTGTGCTTGTTAGGGAGACCGGTCTGTAGTTAGTTGAAGCTTCCTTACTTCCTCCTTTATATATTGGTACAATGTTTGCATTTTTCCAGTCTTGTGGTACTTTTCCTTTTTTGAGCGAGTATTTTATTATAGTGTGTATTTTATCTGTTAGTTCCTCCACACATTCCTTCAGTATCCAGTTTGCAATTCCATCCGAACCATGCGATTTTCTAACATCTAGATTTTTTATTTGGTCACTGATTTCCTTTTTTTTTATAACGGTTATTTCCTTGATTTGGCGGGATTTCTGTTTCTCTATTCCTTCTCTGTTAGGTGAGTTCTGAATTGTGAAAACCGATTTGAAGTGGTTACTCATAACTTCTGTCATTTCTTGTTCTTTAGTGTATTAATGTTTTCCTTGGCGTAGTTTTTCTATTTCTTGTTTGTTTTTTAGTTTACCATTCACATATCTGTAAAATAGCTTCGGCTGATCCTTACATTTTTCTATAATTTCCTTTTCATAATTCCTCTTTTCCCCCCTTCGTATTTTTACATAATCGTTTCTAATTTTCATGTATGTTTGCCATTTGCTTTTTTTTTTTGGGGGGGGGCTGTCTTTTTTCATTTTTTCCAGGCTTTGTCTCTTTTATCCTTGACTTCACTACAGTTTTTGTTGTACTAGTTTTTATGTATATTCTTTCTTGCTTTTGTTGTGGAACATATTTGATCACACCCTCATTATAAATTTCCTTTAATATATTCCATTTCTCTTCCATTCTTGTTTTTTCACAAAAGGAATTTTTTCCAGGTTTGCATTTCGAAAAAAATATTTAAGTTTCTCAAAATTCGTTTTGCTATACATTGGTCTTCCTATTCTATGTTTCTCATTTCTTCTTTGGTCCATTTGCTCTTTTAATTCTAATTCTATTAGTACATGGTCACTCTTTCCTACTGGTATTTTGTATTATATTCTGTCTACAATTTCGGGTTCCGATGTAAACACTAAATCCAGTCTCGAAAGTTCCTCATTGTTTCTGTATCTAGTATTTTCCTTTATCCATTGGGTCAATGTGTGTGTGTGTGTGTGTGTGTGTGTGTGTGTGTGTGTGTGTGTGTGTGTGTGTGTGTGTGTGTGTGTGTGTATGTGTGTGTGTTTATGTGTGTGTGTGTGTGTGTGTGTGTGTGTGTGTGTGTGTGTGTGTGTGTGTGTGTGTGTGTGTGTGTGTGTGTGTGTGTGTGTGTGTGTGTGTGTGTGTGTGTGTGTGTGTGTGTGTGTGTGTGTCACCTCGGTCTTTAGAACACGTGTTGGTCTAGTGACCGACAGCTATTTCCCTCCCGGAGGAGAGCTCGTATGACCGATCTATGGGTAATGCTGTGACCTTACACGCACACACACACCCAACTCCCCGCCCACGAGAGTTGAAGAAACGACTCGAAGCGCAGCGATACTGAAATTATTTCGGCCCTAGGCAGGATTTGAACCTGGACCGCCATAGTGACAGTCAGGGACTATACCAACAACGCCACCGAGACGCGTGCATGTGTGTGTGTGTGTGTGTGTGTGTGTGTGTGTGTGTGTGTGTGTGTGTGTGTGTGTGTGTGTGTGTGTGTGTGTGTGTGTGTGTGTGTGTTTATGTTTGTGTCTGTTCGTGTGTTTATGTGTGTTTATGTGTGTATGATTTTTTTCCCATCCCACCTAGATATGGACCAAAAGGTCTCCTGTCGGCATGCTCCGCCTTTGTAATCCTTTGTAATCTGTCTATGTATGTGTGTGTTTGTGTGTTCGTCTGTGTGTGTGTTGCCGTTAGTTTTGGATACACACTAGTGTCAACGGGGAGGTGTTAAAGTCTTGATTTAAAACTCTATATTCATTTAGGTAGACTTTCGATATTTACAAGCGTGGTATATCGCGCAGAGGGAAAATATCTCCTCTACTGAGTCTATGGCAAAGTGTCTCCGGCGACGCAGTCGCCCGTTATTATAAGAGGATTTGGGTATCTAAGCTAGTGAAGTGTCGGTTGTCACAGAGGAAATGTGTTTGGGATGATAATATATATTACTTGTTAGTCGCATTGTAATGGGTTTACAAATATTATTTGTGGATATGATATATGTATTGGACTTATGATAATGTAGCTTGATAGGTATAAGGAAAGATTAATAATTTTTCTAGTGACATTAGGCCTTTGTGTCGGTAGCTTCCTTGGACGATGGCGTTACATTGTCTGAGTCAGATGTTTATGAATTGGAAATGTGAAAGTTTGCTATATTGGAGGTATTGCCAAAGGCTTGTGCCTTCTTGTATGCATCTGGATCACGTGTCAGGCTTATCGTAATGGTTAGTTATGGTATATGGATACATTGCCTTCACGACATCTTTGAGGTACATCCTCGTACCTCAGATTAAAGTCTAGATGGTTGGGTTTGGCATACAATTGCAAAGAATAGATATGGCAATGTGTCACGTCGTTGGTGGGAGATATTGACCTGTAAAATATATGATTGTCTCGAAAAAGGAGGAGTTTTACGTATATTATCATATTTGGAATGTATTCAGTAATCTATGGTGATATATATATATATATATATATATATACATATACATACATATATGTATATATATACATATACATACATATATATACATATATATATATATATATATATATATATATATATATTTGCACTAATTTTTTTTTATCACTGACTTGTCTTTTTTATGAGAATGTAAGGGAATATGTTTGTCACTGTAGTTCGGAATATCTTTTCAATTAGATGTGCGGTTCCGTTTTTACTAGTTCAATGAGAATCGGGTAGCAGTTTCACTGATTACCATAGTTTACTAATTCAAAACATCCTAAAAATTCAGTACTTTTTAGTTTGTGTATGAAATTAGTATAAGAGTGTGTTTGTTGTTACATGTCTAAAAATACTAATTGTATATACCCAATTAACATTGTTTTGTAAAGTGAGGACTATTATTTTGTTTCAACGAGAACTTTACACTTTTTTCTGTGAGATTTCACACTATGATTTATGGACATATAGATTTTAGGTGTGTGTGTGATATCAGTTTTCCTATTTTGCATAATGTTCAGGCAAGACTATAATGTAGGAATTTGGGATTATTACTAATGGATTGACCTATTCATTTATGTTTTTGTTGTCTGTTATAATTTAATATTGCTTATATTTGTTTCGTGGATGTTATGTAGAGTTTTTGTGAATATTTATTGGTTATATTTTGTGGGAAATTGTCATTTTTGTAAAGTAATCTATTGTTCCTATCATTATTATTGTATATTGATTATGGAAATCTGTTGATTTATGTTTGGTTCAATGAAGTTGACTTTGAGTTTAAAGACAATGTATGTTTGAGATGAAGGTTTTTGTATGTAAGCACTATATTTCGTGTATGGGTTTTGATGATTGTTTATGGTATGAAATAATAATTGGCTTTGTACAGGAAGTTAACGTTTATCAATTTTGTGCCTGATCTTTCTGTGTGTTTACTGGGTTTGTCAGAGTCATATCGTTTCAGAGATGAGTTGGTAAGGTGAGAATATTTTATAAGTTCAAGTGAAATGCATGGAATTTTGTGCAATCTAACTTTCAGTTTAGACTAATGTCAGGAAATAGATTTAATTTGGAAGTGGGGAGAAACAACTTCACCAACCATGTAGTTAATAAATGGAATAGACTTCCTGCAGAGGCAGTGCAATGTAGTTCAGTTCGGAGGTTTAAGATTCGTTTAGATAAACATCTAAGCAAGATGCTGTAATGACTGCCATTTATTTTAGATTAGTTGTTTATTTGCTTGTTAGTATTTGTCTGTTTGTTTATTATTTGCTTGAATTTGATTTATCATTATATACTATTTACCTGTTTGTTTATTATTTAGACCTATGTATTTATTTATTTTATTTATTATTATTTATATCATTATGATTTTCCTTTAATTCTATTTTTATCATTATTATATTTTTTTCACATCCGACCTAGTCATGGACCAAAGGGTCTCCTGTCGGCATGCTCCGCCTCTGTAATTCTTTGTAATTCTTTATAATATTGGAGATGGTTCTATTATGTTTGCAATTAATGGAGCTACTATAGTTTTGAGTTTGATATTATTGAGATGTGATTTTTCATGTATATTCATCTTGTGAATGCGCGTAATCCTGGGCCATAACGATGTGAAGGAAGTTAGTTAGTTTTTTTTTTTTTTATCCATTTATTTTCTATTTTATTCTATTATTATTTCTTTTAGATGGGATAATTTTGGTAAGAGATAGTGAATATCATGTAAATCTTCTGAACCGCACGACGTCTTGCGTCTCTTATTGGTAGAATATTTTGTAAAAATATGTGTTGGTTTTGTTCATTACGAGATTTGTTGTTGTGTTTTATTTTGTGTTATTTCATCTTATTTTATTTCATTTTATCTATTCTATTCTATTTTATTTTATTTTATTTTATTTTACTTTGTTTTATTTTATTTTATTTTATTTTATTTTATTTTATTTTATTTTATTTTATTTTATTTTATTTTATTTTATTTTATTTTATTTTATTTTATTTTATTTTATTTTATTTTATTCTATTCTATTCTATTCTATTCTATTCTATTCTATTCTATTCTATTCTATTTTATTCTATTCTATTCTATTCTATTTTACTTTATCTTATTGTGTTGAATCACTGTGACGTAGGGGGACAAAATGTACAAAAGAGATCGGATGACCGTGATCGACCAGATGTCCGTGATGGGGGAAATGTTAATTTTGATAGGAGAAATGTTAATGAGGCATTGAATGTTAATGAAGGACCAAATAATAATATAGAACAAGGTATAAATAAAAAACAAAATGATAATACAAGACATGATATTGAAACTCAAAATGTGTCAAAAAGAAATAATCAGGAGTTTCTTAAAACCATGTACTTTAATGCTCGTAGTATTAGGAACAAATTTCAAGAAATACAGGCGTATGTCAAAAGCAAAAATCTCGATATGATAGGAATAACTGAGACATGGTTAAATGGTACACAGTTCGAAGCTGAATTTAATATTGCGGGATTTAAACACTTTCATCAGGATAGAAACCACAAGAAAGGTGGGGGTGTTCTATTGTACGTTAAAAACAATGTTCATGCTTGTGTTTTAGAGAAAGTGAAACAGGATGCATATGATAGTTTGTGGGTTGAGTTAACCGAAACAAATGGACAAAAAATGAAAAAGGTGTAATATATAGGCCAAAGACATTATCATTAGCAGACGACAAACTGTTATTTCAAGAACTGTCTAGTTTCTGCAACCGGGATTTATTGATAATGGGTGATTTCAATTTTACTGACATTGATTGGATGACCCTTGAACATGGTCATATAGGTAGTCGCTTGATTGATTTTCTTGGTGACAATTACTTAATTCAGCATGTAAACGAGCCCACAAGATATGGAAACTTACTCGATCTTTTGATCACTAGCCGCAAAAGCATGGTAACTGATGTAGAAGTCGGTGAATCTGTTGCAAATAGCGATCACAACTTAGTTAGATTCAAACTCCTAAAGAATTTTAGAATAGATACTTGTGTTTCTAAAATACCCGATTTCAGTAAAGCTCAGTTCATAGGACTACGTCAGGAGCTTCAGCTTACAGATTGGGAGGCAAAATTAAATGAAAGACCTGTAGATCAGATGTGGGAAATATTTCAAAATACGCTCACTAAGATGATTCAAACTTACATTCCTTTTAAGGACAGACGTCCCCCAAATCAGGCTCGCCCAAAGTGGCTCAACAAAGAAACTGTAAAAAGTATTGCTAAAAAGAGACAGGCTTATAATAAATATAAGTGCTCGGGTGCATCTAATGACTATGAAAGTTATGTATCAATACAGAGAGATTTAAAAAAGACATAGGAAAAAGAAAACGACAATACGAAATGAACATAGCTGATAAATCCAAAGAGAATCCCAAAGAATTCTATAGTTACATTAGAGATAAAAATGTTGTTAGGAATCACATTGGTCCACTATCATCTGTTGACGGTCAACTTGAATATTCAAATGAAGGAATGTGTAATATCTTAAACAATTATTTTAGCTCGGTATTCGTAAACGAAACACCTCAAAGTGAATTCCAAACTGAAACCTGTGAAAAGTCTGGGGTAAACTTACTCACTACGGTAAATATAACAAAAGAAAAAATTAAAAGGTGTATAGACCAACTCAAAGTTAATAAAACATCAGGGCCTGTCGGTTGGCATCCAAGAATCTTAAAGAAAATGAAAAATGAGATTGTTGTTCCATTAGAAATTATTTTCAAGAAATCCATCATATCCGGAGATGCCCCAAGAGAATGGAAGCTAGCTAACGTTACTCCCATATTCAAAAATGGTGACAAAAAGAAACCAAATAACTATAGGCCTATAAGTTTGACTTCAATCGTAGGAAAAATAATGGAAACTATCATCAGAGATGCTATCGAACATCATTTAGAAAGTAACCGTTTGATAAATGATAGCCAGCATGGTTTCAGACGGAAACGTTCCTGCGTGACTAACTTACTCGAATTCTACAACACAGTTATCTCGAATTATGACAAAAGAAACAATATAGATTTAATATATCTAGACTTTGCAAAAGCTTTTGATACCGTCCCACACGAAAGACTACTTACTAAATTAGCTTTGCATGGAATAAGTGGTAGCCTATTAGGTTGGACTAGTAATTGGTTGAATGGTCGAAAACAGAGAGTTGTTTTAAATGGAAAAACTTCTGGATGGAAAAGTGTTGCAAGTGGAGTTCTTCAGGGTTCCGTTCTTGGGCCACTTCTATTCATAGTATATATAAGGGATATAGATCATGGACTAAAATCTACTGTTTCCAAATTTGCTGATGATACAAAACTGTGCGGAGTGGCAAATGATCAATCAAACCAATTAGATATTCAAGAAGATTTAGATAAATTACAGCAATGGTCTGAAAAGTGGCTAATGAAATTTAACACAAGTAAATGCAAGGTAATACACATAGGTAAAAATAACAGTAAGTACGATTACAAGTTATTTGGAAATTCGTTAACAAAAGTGGATAGTGAAAAAGATCTCGGCGTAATTATCAGTAACGACCTCAAATCATCCAAGCAGTGTATTTCAGCCTCTGAGAAAGCAAATAAGATTCTGGGACTGATTGCGCGATCTTTTTATTTCAAAAGTCCATCACTCATTAACAAGCTATATAAATCGTTAGTTCGTCCACATTTGGAATATGCTGTTTCCGTATGGTCACCGAATCTCATTAAAGACATTGACAGACTGGAAAAAGTACAACGGCGAGCCACAAAACTGATTCCAAATATCAACAATAAATCATACGAAAATCGACTTAAGCACATGAATCTGTTTTCCCTAAAAAAGCGTACACTCAGAGGTGACTTGATACAGGTCTTTAAGATTTTAAAGGGAATTGACAACATCAAAAGTGACCAAATTTTCACATTGAATGAGAATCAGACAAGAAACAATGGTCTCAAACTGTCCGGAAATAGATTCAATTTGGAAGTAGGTAGAAACAACTTTGCCAACCGTGTAGTGAATGAATGGAATAAACTTCCTGCACAGGTAGTGCAATGTAGTTCAGTTCGAAGCTTTAAGAATCATTTAGATAAATACCTAAGTAAGATGCTGTAATGATTATAATTTATTCTATATTATTTGTTTTTGTTTTGTTATCATTTGTCTGTCTGATTTTCATTTATTATTAGTTATATGTCAATTTATTATTATTTATTATTTACCTGTTTGTTTATTATTTAACTATACCTATGCATTTATTTATGTATTTTATTTGTTATTTACATTATTATAGTTTTTATTTATTGTTTTATTATTAATATGATTTTTTTTCGCATCCGACCTAGATATGGACCAAAAGGTCTCCTGTCGGCATGCTTCGCCTTTGTAATTCTTTTGTAATCCTTTGTGCGTTGGCTCTAGGTGACTGCGTGTGAATCTGCCTTGGGGCGGGTGGGGTTGGATGTGTGTGGGTAAAACTTGTTGAAATGTGTATATTTGCTGGGTGTATTAGTTTGATTTAGAGGGCTGTAGATGCAGAGGTGGGTAGAGTGTTGAGGTCAGCCTCTGTCTGACGCGAAGTTTCTGGTCCTTGCTGTGGATCACTGTGTGGAAGGGTGGTGGGGGGTTAAGGTCAGACTCTCTGGCCGACGCAAAGTTTCTGTTCCTCTCGTGGGTCACAGCGTGGAAGGAAGGGTGGAGGGTTGAGATCTCGTCAAACTTCGTACTAGAAAAGGCTAAATGAGATTAGTTTATGTATATGAATTAGTACTCACGATGACTGGCGAGGTGGGCTGGGGTGCTGGAGAGGGAAGAAATTGCAATCGCTGATCGGAGTGGTGGTGTGTGGACGGACTGAACAAACACGTCGTCGAATGAAGTCCCTTGGAACTGATGACCTTGAAGTTAGCGCACTGGGCTTGGGCCCCTGGTGACCTATTAAACACGGAGAGGGTGTTTGCTGAGGTTGCGTTTCGGGTATGTAGAAGTTCAATCGTTGTTTCGAGGGGAGGGGTGATGTGTAGGATGCGTCATTCACTGGGAGGTGCGCTCTATGAAATTGTTTGCTTGAAGTCTTGAAGCTGATGCGCTGAGCTTGATTGATACTTGGCTTCGAAGCGTTGTACTGGGAGTTCTTGTGTCTTGATTGGAGTTTGATTTGGTGATGCGTTGGGTTGATTGGAGTCTTGATGTTGCATCGTTGGGAATCACTGCTATGGGCCGACGATTTTAGTCGTGTAACCG
>NC_134807.1:38002637-38005137 GCF_046742065.1 Oratosquilla oratoria | reverse complement strand
CACTTGCAACACTTTTCCATCCAGAAGTTTTTCCATTTAAAACAACTCTCTGTTTTCGACCATTCAACCAATTACTAGTCCAACCTAATAGGCTACCACTTATTCCATGCAAAGCTAATTTAGTAAGTAGTTTTTCGTGTGTATTTGGGTAGGATTTTTTTCTCTAATGCATGTTTCATTAAAAGTGATGGTTAGTTGTGCATTAATAATTTTCTTAAAGGTATTTTCCATATACCTTATTATGGATTTGTGTTCTTTAGGAAGGAAACTTATGACTTGGCTGTATGTAGTCATATTAGCTAGATCGCGATTTCGGGTTCAATAGCTATAGGGATAAGAAGTGGCGTTTTGTCTCGTATTGGCGTTTGTGGTGTTATGTCTCATGTTTGTATTTGTAACGGTTTGTCTCATGCTTGGAAGGGAACTGTGAAGCCCTCCCATCCACCTATATTGGCATGACGACAATGAGGTTATACCGTCGCCTCTCATACCACCTGAAATCTGGAGCCCCTAAAAATCACTTAAGAGAAGCTCATGGCATAAGACTAGCAAGAGAGACACTAGAGAAAAATACCGAGATCTTGGATTTATGTACTGACGATAGACGCCTCCCAATTTTAGAAGCGTTGTATATTAAAGAGTTGAGCCCAAACCTAAATGTACAAGCAGAAGACCTTAGAGCCCTTCCAAGCATGAGACAAACCGTTACAAATACAAACATGGGACATAACACCACAAACGCCAATACAAGACAAAACGCCACTCGTCCAACTACGAGACAAAACGCTATAACCATAAGCATGCCACATCCCGCCACAATACAAACCCGGAGGCTCCCTTGCACACGTGACATTTTGTCCCTGCCCGTAATACCAGGTGACCTCCCCCAGTGATTAGCAAGTAAAGGAACTCTAGTATAAAACTTAGATCTTTACTAGACTCATCGGATTAATTCTTATCCCTATAGCTACTGAAGAAGGGTCTTGAACCCGAAATCGCGATCTAGCTAATATGACTACATACAGCAAAGTCATAAATTTCATTCGTAAGGAACACAAATCCATAATAAGTATATATATATATATGTATATATATATATATATACACACATATATATATATATATATATATATATATATATATATTATTTTCTTTTTAATCAGATTTCGCATTTGGGCACGGGATCTTGGCTTTTTCCTTTTACATTTAATTTATTATCCTCACTGTTCCTATTATCCATGAATAGATTTAGTCGTTATTTGCTCTCTTCTTTCCTTTTTTTGTCCTATTTCATTTACCCTCCACTTTCACTATTTTACTCGTATTTCTCTGGCTTTGCTTTTTCACCTTCGTTTCTCATCATTTTTCCCTTTTTATTCATATTTTCTTCCGTTTATTTTACATCTCTTTTTTTCATTTACGTGAATAATCTTAAATCCAGTTTCACCCCTTTATAATTTTTTTTATCCATTTTCTTGTTTTTGTTTTCTTCATTTTCATTATTCTTTCTCATATTTCTCATCCTCCTTTTCCTTTCATTGTTTTTTTTCTCGTTTCTTCTTTACTATGATCTTTCTTTCTCCTCTGTTATTTTAATTCATTTATTTCCTTATTCCTCTTCATCATGTACCTTCTTGTTCCTGGCCCTTGTTTTTTATATTTTGTTCCAGTCTTCCTCTATATCTTCCTATTCTTTACCTTTTTCCGTTTTTCCTTTTCTACTGCACCACCTTTTTCTTTAAATCTTTTCATCTTCTTTTTCCCCTGCCATCATGCCCTTCTTTATCTTCTCCCCTTCCTTATATACCTCTTCTTCAATCTCTTTGCTTTCCTTTGATACCTCCACCATGTATTGATTCTATATCCTTTCCATCATTATTTTGTTTTCTTATCATTCTTATATTTGCGCTCCGCTAGTGCTCAATCCTCTTTCTTTTCTTATTTCCTCTTTGTATTCCTCTTACATAATTTCATCTCCCTACTGTGCGTAAACATAGTTTTTTGCTCTTTATCTTTTCCTGATCTTTATTTTTCTTTTAGACTTTCATTCCATAGGCAATTCATGTGATGCCATGTGACACGATTTTGTACGTACATAAGTGTTCACAAATATATTAAATGGTTCAACCTTACGAGATCCCTTATCCGGTTTATTATAGCCAGCAAAAATTAAGGAAATGTATTTGGAGAACGGACTTAAAATCGTTTGTACCTCTGCAGCCTAAAATTGGGCCTACAATCTTCGAATGACGTTCAGAACGACATCAAGTAGTTTTATTCTTTTCAGGTAGGATCTTATAGTGATAGAACAGCCTCCGTCTACCCGTACTTCCAATTCCATACTAGATTACTATTGTTCTAGCAGACACAAGATTAATCTACTTTCCTGAGAGACGATAACTATCTGAGAGAGACAGCTTGTATCTCGTCTGACCACTTCATCCTTGTAACGATATTGTACAGTAGATTCTGTTGTAGTCAGCTCCAGATGAATGTGTCA
>NC_134807.1:37985137-37990137 GCF_046742065.1 Oratosquilla oratoria | reverse complement strand
CTATCACATCTGATGTCAATTCCTTTTAGAATCTTAGACCTGTATTAAGTCACCTATGAGTTTACTCTTTTTTGATAAAACAGATTCATATGTTTTAGTCGATTTTCGTATAATAATTTGTTTTTATTTGGAATCAGTTTTGTGGCTCGCCGTTCTACTTTTTCCAATATGTCAATATCTTTAATAAGATTCGGTGACCATACGGAAACAGCATATTCCAAATGTGGAGGAACTAACGATTTATATAGTTTGATGAAACATGAACTTGCTAATTCAAAAGATTGCTCAATCTGTCCAAGAATTTTGTTTTCTTTCTCAGAGGCTGAAATACACTGCTTAAATGATTTGAAATCGTTACTGGTAATTACGCCAAGATCCTTCTCACTATCCATTTTTGTTAACGAGTTTCCAAATAACTTGTAATCTTATTTACTATTATTTTTACCCACGTGGTAACCTTGCATTTACTTGTGTTAAATAGCATTGGCCACTTTTCAGACCATTGATGTAATTGATCACATTCTTCTGGAATACGTAATTGATTTAAGTGATCATTAGCCATTCCGCACAGTTTTGTATCGGCAGCTAATTTGGAGACACTAGATTTTAGTCCGTGGACTATATCATTTATATATACTATATATATATATATATATATATATATATATATATATATATATATATATATATATATATATATATATATATATATATATATATATATATATACGCAAGTTGAGGGCAACTTTTCTTATATATTTGTATTCTCGAGTTACACGTATACGAAATTTTGCGCTTAACCCATCTCCACCATGATAGTACACTTGGTAAGTATTCAACGAGGGAAATAACTTGTACAACACTGAATGGGTCCCAGTGAACAGATTTACATTTATCAACCATAATGGTGTAGGTTCGAGTCATTGGCTGTACCATGTTTCAATGTACAATAAATGTAAATCTGTTCACTGGGACTCTTTCAGTGTTGTTCAAATACTTCCCGCGTTGTATACTTACCAATTGTACTATCATTGTGGAGATGGGTTACACGCAAAATTTCGTGTACGTGTAACTCGAGCATATAAATATATAGGAAAAGTTGCTTTCAACTAATAACTCTCTTCATGGCGCAATCGGTTAAGTCACTATCATTTGTCACGTGCTAGCGCCGGTTCGAGTCCTTGGCTGTACAACGTTTCAATTTCTGCATATATGCCTCCTCAAACTTCTCAAAGTTGATGGCTTAGAATTAAAGTGAATTGTGGTGTATATATATATATATATATATATATATATATATATATATATATATATATATATATATATATATATATACTCGTACATGTATAACAAATAATGGCACACAAATGAACAAACACGCGCAGACACAGATATAGGAGAGATACGCATACACGCGTTCATACACACATGCATACAAAATCTCGTAAACACATAAATGCAGGAACACAGACAGACACACAGATACATACATGCTCGAGTGCCACCTCGAGGACAAACAGCCTTGCCTAAAAGGGGCTCGGATGCAATCGTACATAAAAAACTTGGAGATATTGAGTGATACTTTCACTTGTTAGGTGTAGATAAAGGAGGATTCTCACTTTCTTCATGAAATTCTTTAACTTTTATATATATTTATTTATTTTTTTATATATATATATATATATATATATATATATATATATATATACATACATATATATATATACTTATTTTTATTTTTTGTTTTTATAAGTGAAGTCATGTTTCTATAGGTGAGCAAAAAGACCTCTGGTGATAATAACGAATAACTCATGAGTGAATGAATTTTTCTGGTTGATAATGAAGGTGACTGAAGGTGGCTAGGACAAACTCTAAAGAAAGGAACGAATATTACAAACACAAGCGTATGGTGGAAGAGGGACCAGTCAGATCAGGTTAGGTCAGGGTAGACTTAAACGGAACATACGATAGTGAATACAGGAGAATAATCGCTTGAATCTTTCTTTAGAATATCGTAATGAGGTGATATAGGGAACCACACTAACAAAATTTATTTTCCTTCAAATGAAATTTTTTACAGTAATCAAATGAATATAGAATTGAACACGTAAAAGTATGATTGCATATATGGATAGAAACAGGTATGAGTATGTAGAGTATATGAAGACAACCAATAGTAAATAAATAAAAACTTGACTAGAAATGTCTTGACCTCCTGGGGATAGGATCAACGAGAGCTTTCAACTCCAATGACAAGTACTAAGTTTCCGAAGAGAACGTTATTGCTAAACGAGGACCCATAAAACCAGAGACGTAAAAACAAATATATGACACTCTAGAACCTGAGGAAAAGATGAGTCCCGGGGTTAGAAATCAAGCAAAATTTGGTATTAAGATGTAGGTAAAGTGGAATGAGTGGATGAAGAAATAGGACACGTGAGTAGATTTACAATATGTTCTGAAAATTTTTGGGACTATGATATGGGTTAAGTTCAAACTATTAGACCATAGTAATGTTGATATTGGAGCAAATATATATATATATTCAAATGTCAGGGTAAATTACATAAAAATTAAATACGTTAAGTTAAACCTAATAATATATGTTAAATCTCACTATAAATTAGATTCAATTGAGTTATATCTAATGGAATTTAACTGAAATATCATTGTGAGATTAGATTAGAACACCATAACATGACAAACATTGACAACGTGACTGGTTTGTCTCCTATGAACTGTAGTGAGCGATGAAGGAATGGGATGGGGGACAAGGTGGAGAAGGAAAGGAAGTAAGTGATTGTAAACTCAAAGTAATTTCTTCGTTCCCAAAGTCCTTAAATGCCTAAAAACGTTGGGAAATGGAGTGGAAAAGGGTTAATGATGAAAGAGTGGAGAAAGGAAGAGTATGGGAGAAAGGTAAGCCAAATCTAATTTTTTAGTCAGATGACCATTTGTTGAGGTACTTCTTATCCCTCCAGAAGCATTAAGATAATATATGAATTTTGTTTTGACCTATTTCAACCAGTTTTGCCCAACTGAATAAACATCAAAATAAAGATATTAAGTATTAAGATCAATAACAATAAAAAGTTGTTTCTTACACGAAACATCTTTATTTCTAGAAAAATAGCAAGGCTGTTACTCTGTAGATAAGGAAAATATGTACAGTGAACGAAAAGAAATTCCCACCCTCCAGCAAAAGAAAGATTTTTTATACAGGAAAGGACGTTTTAATCAAAAAGAGTTGATGGTAGGAGACACCCTGCATTATAAGAGCTATTCATTAATGAGAAAACGAGAAATAGGAGAGAAGCATGCGATATACTTTTTTATGTAGGATATTTATTTTATTCTATCATATTTTGTTTCAGTGTGTTGATCTATTTAATTTTGTTTTAATCTATTTCATTATATTTTATTCTACATTATTTTAATTCTGTTCTCTTATTCAATTTTATTGTACTAAATTTTATTCTGTTTTAGTTCAGTTTTTCTAATTTAATTTAGCTTCATTCTATCTTATTTCTATTCAATTTTCGTTCGTTGGATGCTATAATTTCGTTTGATTCCATTTTATTTTATTGTATCTTATTTCATTATTTCATACTATTTATTTTACTTTATATATCATTCTATTTCGTAACACATTCTATTCTATATATATGCATATATTTTGTTACCGTGGAAGAAAGCGGGTCACCTTTCTCTCTGGTACAAACTGATGAGGTGTTGCAATATACATAAAATGCCCCCTTCCCTTCATAACATAGGGGGACGATAAGCAATGGAAAGTGAAGCTGAGCCTTGAACCGATGTTATCTTAACCCTTTCCTCCCCCCCCCCCACTCCCCGCTACGGCGACTTATCTTAAGTTGAAAAAAGTTGTCACTTTTCCTGAACCAACTTCCCAAACTCCCTCCCTGAGGAGGACACGGAAAAAGAGATTTTGTAAAATACTTGAATGTTTCTTTAAGCGCATATCTTGTTTATTTATCTATTCAGCTATTTGTTAGCTATTTTATTTATCTATTTTTATTTGTTTACTTATTAACTTATTTGTTTCTTATTTGTTTATTATTTTATTTTTTTATTATTCATTTGTTTATTTATCAATTAATCAATTTAGTTATTTATGTTTATTCATTTATGCAATCATATGTTTATCTATCTATTTATCTACTTACTAGTTTACTTATTTATTTGTATGATTACTTACTTATTTAACTATCTATCTACATTTATGTGTTTATCAGTTTATTCACTTACCATTTATGGTATTTATCATTTATTTATAAGTTTATTCATGTATTCATCTACTCATTTATCTATCCATTTAAATATATTTTCCATCATCAATTGAATTGATTTTTATTTTGTTTGCTTAATTGCCTAACAATTTGTTCGTTTATTCACTCTTTTATTTATTCATTTATGCATTCATTTAGTTTATACAACTTTTGCTACTCTATACAATATGTAGAAAAAATTATGCTCATAAGACTACTCACTTGGTTCCCTTCCCACATTTGCATGAATGGTCCTCTTCCTGATGCCTGCAGGTAAGATTCAGAAGAAAGCCTTTGATTTAATTAGGTCCCTGAATAGTGAATTAGTATGAGGAATTTTACCTTGTTCGTCACCTAAAGAAAAAGAAATAGCACATGAAGGAGTATGTTAACAATCTATGGAATGTGGGAGTGGTAACTGGAGATTAAAAAATAAATAATACTCTTAGGAAGTATATGAATATGAGAGACGTTGAGAAGAATGCAGAGAAGGGGGAAGATATAGACTGTGCTGGTGTTGGAGAGGGATAGAATTACAGAAGACAAATATTTAGGGGTAAAAAGAGAAGCGAACAGAAACATGGAGAGAGTAAAAGAAGTAAAAGAAAGAAAAGTCTCTTATTAGTAACAACCAGGTCTTCTATCTCTGGGGACAATATTTCATCAAAGAGACAGTCATAGGCATGGTGAAGAAGAGATTTAAGGATGGGA
>NC_134807.1:37967637-37977637 GCF_046742065.1 Oratosquilla oratoria | reverse complement strand
ATATATGTTTTGTTAAAAAACAACTGCGCATTCGGCGCTACAAAGCTCCCCGTGTCTTACGTCGTGACCTCCCCCGCGTCTTACGTTGTGACCTCTCCCAGAGCTTTCTTTCTATGTTTATTATGTCCTGTACTCTCTGTCTCTATTACATTGAAAATGCTAACTGCGTTTAGCGAAACGTCTGTACATTCTTTCTCAACTAAAGTTCCTAATGTCTACTGGAAATCTATTATTCCGTCTGCCCTGTGATAACCAGAAATCAACGTTCAGAAGAGTTGAAAGTTTACTCAAGAAGCTTTGTAGAGCTGAATAAGCAGTTGTTTTTTACAAAATATGTTTGAAAGAAAACCTGCTGCCAAGATTCACACACATATATATATATAAACATGTATATATATACATAAAATTATCTGATTAATGTCGCTGTCCACTAGCGAATTTCTCGTATATATATATATATATATATATATATATATATATATATATATATATATATATATAGTAGGACCTTAACATTTGCGAGTTCTACTTTCACGAGGTTCTCACATTCGCGACTTACAGCAGTACAAATTTTTTTTTGCCAAAATTCACGCAAAAAAAAAAAATAAATAAATAAATAAATAAATAAATGAATAAATAAAATTAATAAAGAAATAATAAAGCTGCCTATCACCGAGCCACTACTCTCCCTCCTCACCCACCCACCTTGACGTCAGCCTGCCAGTCCGCAAGTTCACCTGTTTGCCACCAAAATTCGCTCGAAAAAATAACATACCAGCCTATCACCGCGTCACTACCCTCCCTCCCTCATTCCCCCCACCGTCAGCCCGCCAGTCTGGCACTCTTTCTCAGTCATTGTCTTGTTATTTCAGGCGGCAGTTCGGTCAGCTCGAAGTGATTGATATAACATTGTGTGTGTTTTTGTGTCCTCCAGTTCGCGTGTATGTGTGTGTGTGTGTGTGTGTGGTGAGCTATGTCCCCCAAGCGAGCAGCAACCTCCCGTGACGATTCTACTCCGAAAAGATTAAAGAAAGAGATGAATTCGGAGGAGAAGTTGAAGTTGCTAGACAAGTGTAGGGCAGGTAATATGAGCAATTCTGCTGTTGGAAAGCTATTTAATGTAAATAAGAGCAGAGTGCGTTAAATAAAGAAAAGTGAGGCTAACATCAGGGCAGCACTGGCATCTACTGCTTATCATTCCGCTAAGTAAGTGTTGCAGTAAGAAACAGGGCTATATCCAAGAAGGAATCTGTTTTATATGTGTGGATAACAGATCAGAAAAAGGCGATCCAATTGGTAACAATGCGATTCGTGCAAAGAGAAAAGCATTGTATGACAGAGTAAGGCTAGCACGTGTGAGGAGGCTAGCACCAGTGCAGAGGCTAGCACCAGTGCAAAACCAGACCGTCCTGCCACCACCCAGTTTGAGATTTTAGCAAGTAAAGGATGATTTGACAGATTCAAGAGGCGGTTTTCCTTGCGCAATTTGAAAATGTGCGGGGAATCGGGTTCGGAAGATCATATATTGGCAGGTGCATTTCCTGGCTCTCTGAAGAAAATTATTGAAGATAAGGGATACAGGCCTGATCAGGTATGGAATATGAATGAAACAGGCCTCTTTTGAAAAAAACAAAAAAAAGCCGGGACCTTTATCGCCAAGAAGGAGAAAAGTGCGAAAGGGTTCAAAGCTGCTAACCCCAGAACACTTAAGGGACACAGTAAGAACTTACTGCCAGTGTTTTGAATACATAATGTAAAAGCATGGGTAACCAACACCATCGCTTTTGACTGGTTTCACCACTGTTTCCTGACGGAGGTACGGGCATACCTACAAGAGAAGGCCCTCCCAAACAAAATCCTCCGGCTCCTAGATAATGCCATTTGATGGAATGTGCGACGAGATTGAGATTGCGTTTATGCCGCTAAACACAGCTTCCCTCATACAGCCTATTGATCAGGATGTGATAGCTGCCTTCAAAGCCTATTATACGCGCATATACATGCAGAGGCTTCACGCTGCATTAAATGTAAACCTTGACTTGTGTGTCATTCAATAATGGGAAAAATTAACTATTGTTGAGTGCCTCTCAATTGTGCAGACCCTCAATGGTTGTTGGAGGGCATAGAGTGTGTGCAATTTCACAGGCTTTGGTCCTCAGGAGGAGGGTAATGATTCTGTGAAGAGGACGGTGGAGCTAGCTAGGCTAGTTGGTGGTGAAGGGTCCAAGGACATGAGAGTCTGGGAAGGAACTGGTTGAAGATCATGCCATGACCTTAAATGATGATCAACTGTTAGAGATTGTGCAGTCAGACAGAGAGGATGAAGGGGAAGATAGTGTTGCTGAGGCTGATTACCCTCAAGCTCTTACTCTTGAAAAGCTGAGGGAAGCAATGAGGATGACAGCACAATTCGAACAATTATTGTATGACATAAATCCATCAATGGTAAGGGCATTGAAGATGATGAGTGATATTGATAAGAGCATTGCTCCTTACAAGACTCTTTTTGATGACACGATGAGTAAACGGTCTCAGTTGCCAATCACAATAGCATAAGAACATAAGAATAAAGGAGACTACAAGAGACCATAAGGCCTACACAAGACAGCTCCGTATCCATCGCCACCTGCCATCCCCATCCATAAAGTTGTCTAATCGTTTTTTAAAACAACTGATAGTTTCAGCGCTTACTACATGGTTACTAAGTTTATTCCATTCATCGACCACCTTATTAGTAAACCAATTCTTGCCTATTTCCTTCTTAAATCTAAATTTGTCCAGTTTATACCCATTACTGCGAGTCCTGTCCTGTTGTTTTATAATGATGACCTTGTTTGCTTCACCCTTGTTATAGCCTTTGATCCACTTGAACACTTCTATTAGATCACCCCGCACTCTACGTCTTTCCAGAGAGTGTAAGTTTAGGTGCCTAAGCCTCTCTTCGTAAGGCAAATTTCCGATTCCATGTATCATTTTGGTCATTCTTCTCTGTACTGATTCTAGTGAACTGATGTTCATTTTGTAGGACGGAGACCAAAACTGTACCGCATAGTCAAGGGTGGGTCTAACTATCGCTAGATAGCGTTTAATAATTACCTCTGCACTTCTATTCGTTACCGTCCTAGCAATGAAGCCTAATGCTCTATTAGCTTTATTTCTGGCGCTAATGCACTGCTTCCTGGTTTTGAGGTCCGGACTCACCAGAACACCCAAGTCCCTCTCGCACTCAGATTTTTCTAAAAACGCGTTATCTAAATTGTATCTATTTTCGGGGTTGTGTAGCCCTACGTTTAACAAGCTACACTTAGAGATATTGAAGTTCATTTGCCATTTCACCGACCATGTTAACAATTTATTAAGATCATCCTGCAGAATCTCTGCGTCGTCTCCTGACCTAATTAGGCGTCCTATTTTAGTATCGTCCGCAAACTTACTAACATCAATGTATTTCACAAGGAAGATTGCTGCTACCCCTATTGTCCCACCTGAACCTCAATCCAGGTACTAGGCTCCTCATGTCATGCAGTTATACTCCATATCATCTCATCCAATCATTCATTATTAGTATCTGCATGATTAACTATCATCACCTTCATTATCATATATCACAAATAACAGTGCGCCAAAAGTTACGCGAGTGATGACTGTTTTGTTTCTTCTACATGTATTTATTATGTTATTAAACCATAACATGTGTAATATTTCATACTGTTTTGGGGGTTTATGAAGGAAACGTTATTGTAAGTTAAAGAAAACTATTATATTAGGTAAAGGAAATCCTGTTGTTATGTTAAGTAAACATTATTGTTACGTACGTCTACATGTAATATGCGCACCAAACATTCCCGAATGTTCAATTTTCGCGATGTTCTCGATCCCTTGAATGTTGAGAGCCTAGTATATATATATATTTGTATATATATATATATATATATATATATATATATATATATATATATATATATATATATATATATATATATATATATACATATACCAAAGGCTTTTTCCCTCTTACACGGGGAGTAGACAAAAAGAAAAAGGAATAGAAATCACTCCCACCCATCTCATTTCCCATATATTCCACTCCCCTCCACCCTCCTCCCTCCCTCCTACCTTGGCACCTTCTGGATGACTGGTCATCCCTGCTTCCTGTCCACTGCCCTGGGTCAAAAGCAGTGTCGCAAGACACAGCACATCCACAGCAAAGCCGCTTCATAAATTCGGCGACCCCCCCTCTCCGTCCCCTTATGCAGGAAAGGAGAAGACGGGGAGAAATCCCTTCGGGCTGCATCAAAATTTTTCTCATACATACTTCCTCACCCCCATCCCCCACCCACTCTCCCTCATTCATCACAGCCTCATCTATACACAACCCTTCTCCATTCACCCCTATCTTCTTTCCTCTCCCGTCCTTCCTCTACAGATATTCCTCTCTTTTGTAAAGCCCCTTTCACCCCATCCATCCATCTCATCCTAGGACGCCCCCTCATATTCACTCCTTCCATCTCCGCCTTCCACACTTCTTTTACTAATCTTTCTTCACTCATTCTTTCCATGTGTCCAAACCATCCTAATATTCTTTCATCAACCATATCTCCCAGCTCCTTTTCCACCCTTGTTCTCCTCCTCACCTCCTCATTTCCCCCTCTATCTAGCCTAGTAACCCCTATCATACTTCTCAAACATTTCATCTCAAACACATTCAAACTCCTTCTCTCTTCCTCTCTCATGTTTCATGTTTCTGCCCCATATATTGCTGTTGGCACAATTACTCCTTCATATAACCTCCTCTTAGCATCCATTTCCAGATGTCTATTTCTCATTACACTTTTTAATCCACCAAGGCATTTACTCGCTTCTCTCAATCTACATTCTACCTCCACCCCCACTCCTCCCCTTCCTGTCACAATTACACCCAAGTATCTGAAACTATCCACTGCCTCCAGTTTCTCACCCTTAATGCTCACTTCCAGCCTACTGTCACTCTCTCCCCTTGTACATCTCATCACCTTACTTTTGCCCACATTTATCTTCAGCTTCCTTCTTTCACACACCTTCTCAAACTCTGTCACTAACTTCCTCAATCCATCCTCTGATCCTGCTACAAACGCAGTGTCGTCGGCAAACAACAACTGGCTCACCTCCCACTTTTCTCCATTTTCTTTAATCATCTTCAACCCCTGACCCACTACCCTTGCATTCATCTCTTGCACCATCCCATCCATGTAAAGATTGAACAGCCAGGGCGACATAACACACCCCTGACGAAGTCCCACCTTTACTTCAAACCATTCACTCTCTCCATTTCTAATCCTAACGCAAGCTCTACTACTCTCATAAAAACTCTTGACTGCTCTTAACAGCTTTCCTCCTATCCCATATATCTGCAGTACCTCCCACAGTGCCTTCAAGTCTACCCTGTCGTAAGCCTTTTCCAGATCCATAAAAGTCCAGAAAACATCCTTCCCCTTTCCTATAGCTTTCTCACACATCTGTCTTACTACAAAAATCTGATCTACTCATCCCCTACCTGTCCTAAAACCACACTGTTCCTACCAATTACTCCCTCTGTTCTTCTCCTAATCCTCTCAATCAAGACCCTCCCATAAGCCTTCCCAACTACACTCAACAAGCTGATCCCTCTGTAACTACTACACTCACACATGTCCCCCTTTCCTTTGTAGTGCGGAACTATACAGGCACTCCTCCAGTCTTCTGGCACTCTACCCTCTCTTTAACAAACATTAAATAACCTCAACAGCCAGTCCACCATAACTGTACCTCCTTTCTTCAGACATTCTGCATGGCATCCATCCAACCCAAGTGCCTTACCTGCTCTCTCCATCTTAACAGCTGCTTTCACTTAATTCTTCCCTATTTCACCTCCATTTTCCTCACTCATCACTCTCATTTTCTTAGCGCTTCCAACTGCAACTACCTTTCCCTCCCTATCCGCCTTCACATTTAGCAACTCCCTGAAATACTCTGCCCATCTTCCTCTCACTGCCTTCTCTTCTATTATCATCTCTCCATCTGTACCTTTTACCTTGTCTTCTCTACTTGATTCGCCTCCTCTTCCTCTTTTAACTTCCTTACAAAACGTCTTTTTATTACTTTCAAAATTTTCTGTCATACTCTTTCCCTATTTCACATCCTCTCTCCTCTTTGCTTCCTTTATCCTATGCTTAACTTCCTTTCTCTTTACTTTGCACTTCTCATACGATTCCCTCGTCCTAATTTGTAGCCAATCTATGAATGCCTGCTTCTTCTCTTCTACACCCTTCTCTGCTTCCTCATCCCACCACTCACTACCCTTCTTTCTATTTCCTCCCGCCCTCCTTGTTCCACACACCATCTTTGCACACCTTATGACTCTCTCCTTGAACCATCCCCATTCCTCCTCCACTCCTAGTTTTACTCTATCCTTTACTCTCTCCCAATCCTCTCTCAACTTCTTCTTATACTCATTCTCCTTTTTTTCTTCATTTAAGTAGTTCACTCTAAGTACCTCCCTACCTTCTGCTGTTTTCCACTTTCGCCACCTATTCTCCACTCTTAATTTACCTTCCACCAGGAAATGATCTGATATTCCCCCACTCTCTCCCCTTAGCACATGTACATCCTTAACTCTTAGTACCATACTCCTGGTCACCACTATATAGTCCATTAACGCTCTATCTGTCACCCTTCCATCCACAACCCTCTCCCATGTGTATTTATGCTTGACTTTCTTCTTAAACACTGTGTTTGCTATCATCTACTCTCTTTCAAGACACATCTCCACCATCAACTCTCCACTACGATTTTTGCCTCGAACTCTATACTTTCCAATCACTCCGTCAATTGAATCATTTCCTACCCTAGCATTTAGGTCTCCCAATACAACTACATTGACATTTCTCCCTAATCCCTCTATGCACTCATTTATATCTACCCAGAATGCCTCCCTTTCCTCTACGTTCTTCTCACTACCAGGCCCATACGCACTTACAAAAACCCATATCTCCTTTCCCAGCTTCACCTTCATCCACATCAACCTTGATGACACCTCCTTTCACTCCACTACCCGCTTCCTTATCTCTTCACTAACTAGTATAGCCACCCCTTCTCTTCCTCGTCCCCTCTTCACTCCTGAGTACCTCCTAGCTACACTCCCAAACTCACAGTTGCCCTTTCCTTTCATTTTAGTTTCACTCAAAGCCAGCACATCCTTCTTTCTTCTCATAAAAATACTGCCTATCTCATCCATTTTACTCTGATCTGTACCACATTCACGCACATTAAAAGACCCAAACCTTAGGGTACTGGTTTGAAAGCTCCCAGACCCTCTTATGTCTTTTTTTTTTTTTTTTTTTTTAAGGAATGTCCCCTTTTGAGGCTACAGGTTGTAGGACTCCTAATCCCATCCCCCGTCTCTTATTTGTCGCCTTTTACGACTCAAGTGAATATACTTGGTGGCAGTATTCTTTTCCCCTACCACAGGGTAAGCGAAAAATAAGGAAATGAATAATCAGAGAAATGGTACAGGACGGTAACAAGGGGTTGGGGGACAGCATAACGGAGGGACAGTCGTAGTATAAAAGTGTCATCATTTTTCTATGTACAGAGATTTCCTCTATCACAGACAAAATGATGTGTGGCTTTGGTCCGTAGGGGCGCCCCATATAGACCCTAAAGTATCAACTGCATGCTATTTGCCACAAATAACATGGAGCCAATACCCCAGACGGGTATATGTATATATATATATATATATATATATATATACATATATATATATATATATATACACACATATATACATATGTATATATATATCATATATGCATATATATATATATATATATATATATACATACATACACACACACACACACACACACACACACACACACACACACACACACTCACACACACACACACACATATATATATATATATATATATCTATATATATACATATATATGTATATATATATATTATATATATATATACATATGTATGTATGCATGTACATATGTATATATATATATATATATACATATATACATATATATATATATATATATATATATATATATATATATATATATACATATATATATATATATATATATATATATATGAGAGAGGCAGAGGGAAAACACACAAGTAGAATGATAGTCTATTCTTTAACTAGTTTTGCATTATGGTGCTTCTTCAGAAAGAATGTTACACTACAGAAAATACTGGCAATAAATACAGAAAATGTGTGGGTAATGAACTAGGTCTGAGTTCAAAGTCCTAGTTCATTACCCGCACATTTTCTGTATTTCTGTATTTTGTGTAGTGTAACATTCTTTCTGAAAAAGCACCACAGAATAAACTCTCGTTCTATTTGTGCGTTTTCCCTCTGCCTCTCTCACAACCTGTGAAGATGTTGTTATATATATATATATATATATATATATATATGTATGTTATATATATTATATATGTGTTCTAATATTTAGGTATTGTGCATACTATCTATATTGTATGTATATAAATATATATACTATAAATACTAAATATATATATATATATGCAATGTGTAAACAACACACACACACATATATATATATATTTATATATAACTACATAGATAGGTATAATGTAATAAAAATATATATAAGTTATATATATAAATAATGTATATATATATATGTATATATAACGTATGAGATATGTAAATATATATATATAATACTAGTATATATATATTATATATATTAATATAGTATAGAGGTGTCTGGTGGGCTTAGGTAGGGGATAGTATCTATGTAGAAAAGAGGCTTCAGTCCCTTTAGATAGTCCGACGTACCTTGGTTGCCACCCTGACCAGCCCAATTTCACATGTACATCCTAAGAAGCTGTAGCATGCCCAGCGGCCACACCCCGGTAACCGTTTTTACAAACAGGCTAAACCAGGTGAGGGTAGCCAGTCGGCTTTGAAATTCTCTGGTGAGTTATTAAGGGTATGCCTATCTTAGTATGTGAAGACTGGCGCCGGCAGAATGACCTGAAGAGGTCAAATTGTTGTCCTAACGGTCATTAAGGCGGTGATTTCAGGCGTCGTGGAACGCTAAGAGCACGGCAAGGCACAAAAGGCATCGTGGTCATCCACTGTAGCTAAAGGAGCCCATTGTTGTGACGGCATCCGCACCACCGGATCCTGGTTCTCGAGGCCGAGAGAGTGGGATTGCCCCCGTGCGACGACTTTCCCCCAGTCCACTGCCTCGACCTTCCACCTACGATGAAAGAAGTTTTGAAGGCCATTAGCCAGACCAACTCAGGCAAGGTCCCTGGCATGGATGGGATTCCAGCTGAAATCTTCAAGTCAGCTGGACCCGTTGTCCTGAAATCCTCTTTCTTCCTCCTTACCAACATCTGGGAAGGTGAAGAGATACCCAAAGAATTCAGAGATACCACTGTCATCTCTCTCTTCAAGAACAAGGGCAGCAAGACAGACTGTGGAAATTATAGAGGTATCTCTCTTCTCCCCATTGCGGCGAAATCCTGGCAAGAGTAATGGTCAACCGCCTCGTTATTCATGTCTCTGAAGACAACATGCCAGAAGCACAATGCGGATTTCAACCAAACCGCAGTACGGCTGACATGATCTTTGCCATGCGCCAAATAAAAGAGAAATGCATTGAACAAAACATGGACTTGTACGCAGTCTTTATTGACCTCATCAAGACACAGTGAACAGGGAGCGCTCTGGGTCATTCTTTCAAGCCGGATGCCCAGGACAAGTTTCGTTAATCTTATATACATGTCCATGACGACATGACCCCTGCGGGCAAGTTGCTGTCAGGCGTGAGTGGGTGTCGAGCCCTTCAAACATCATAATGGCGGTCAAACAGGATGCGTCCTGGCCCCGTTCCTCTTTAATCTTTTCTTCACGCCTGTGTGCTCAACATGCTTTTAGGACTGGACCTTGGGTTATATCTCCGATTCATATATGAAGGATCT
>NC_134807.1:37922637-37927637 GCF_046742065.1 Oratosquilla oratoria | reverse complement strand
ATGTGGACCATGCGGAAGTTGAAGAATTGGAGGGCAAGGGCCCATCGGAGTACTCGTTAATTGGAGAGTCGGGCCCTCTCAATGAAGGTGAGAGGGTTGTGGTCGGAGTAGACGAGTGTTACATGACCAGGGCACGTCAAATAACACTCGAAATGTTTGAAAGTAGACACAAGGGCCAAGGCTTTCTTCCCCACTGTAGAATAAGACCACTGGTAGGGGAGCAGTTTGGCAGAGTAGTAACACACGGGATGCAAGGCCCGGGTGTCGTCGTCTGACTGCAGCAAGACCCCTCCTATCCCTTCTCCCGATGCGTCTACGTGGGAGACGAAGGGGTGGGAGTAGTTGGGGGTCTTCAACACCGGCTTGCCGCTCGGGAACTGCCGAAGGGCCTCGAAGGAGCGTTGGCAGACTGGAGACCAATTTCTCCGTGGGACTGGAGAGGGAGTTTAGACGAGCCGTGATGGAGGAGGAGTTGTGGCGGAGACGGCGGCAGCATCCTCTCTGCCTTATGGGGGTAGAGGCGATAAGAGGTCTGGTGAATAGGAAGATCATTAGTTTGCAATTTTTTTCATGAGGGTCTGCAAGGAGGGCATAGTTGGACTTGAGAGTCGTCCTAACGACTTCTTGTATGTTAGGTTCATCGGTAAGGGGGGATTTTACAATGCATGATGTAGGTCTCTCTAGCGCATCAGTAGGCTTTCTGCAAACGTACTCTTTCATTAGGTTGATGTGTACTAGTCTAGAATCTTTACGACGGTTAGGAGTGAGGACTACGTAATTTTGTTTATCCAGCCGATGAGAAACTACATAAGGGCCATGGAATTTGAGAGAAAGAGGGGTCCCTGGGACTGGTAAGAGGAGAAGTAACTCATCGCCTGGATTGAATTTCCTAACTTTAACTTTTTTGTCAGAATGAGCCTTTATTTTATGTTGAGAAGCTTTTAAATTTCCCAACGCAATGCTCCTTACTTTGTGTAATTGACTTTTTAATTTATCTATGAATTGATTTACTGTCTGATTAGGATATTGAGGGGCCCTCTGATCTGACACCCATAGAGCAGTTCAAAGGGAGAGTATCACAATGACTGTTGAACCGTCTCTCTGACAGTGAACAGCATTAGAGGCAACCCATCATCCCAATCAGAAGATTGATTGCAGTATCTTTTGAGCATTGACTTGAGAGTTTGATGGAAGCGTTCTAATACCCCTTGTGATTCCGGATGATAAGCAGAGAACAGGATTTGGGAAATACCTAGCTCCTTTAGGATACTGGCAAAGAGGTCACTTGTGAAGTTAGTGCCTCGATCGGATTGTATTTCTTTTGGCAATCCTACTCGAGTAAAAAAAAAAGAAAAGAAAAAGTAAGGTGTCAGCTATAACCTTGGCATTTATTCTCTTAAGAGGAAAAGCTTCAGGATACCTCGTTACCGGGCACATGACCGTAAGAATAAATTTATTTCCTTAGGCAGGGGTCCAACACAGTCTATGGTGATTTTATCAAAGGGCTCATCTGGAACTGGAATGGGGTTTAAGGGAGCCTGGGGGATTTTCTGGTTTGGCTTGCCCACCATCTGGCAAATGTGGCAAGACCTCACATACTCTGAAATTGACTTTTTAAAACTAGGCCAGAAAAAAATATTTTAAATTTTCTTATAAGTCTTACTGACTCCCATATGCCCTCCAGCTCCATCATGGGCTATTTCAATCACTTGATTTCTGATGGATAAAAGGATAACTATCTGGCGGACCTCTGCCCAAGAATCTTGGTCAGAGCAGTTAGAAGGTTTGTCACAACTCTGCCAAATTGATGTATCGTTTTATTTTCATAGTGTTTCATAAAGATAGTGTAAAAAGATGCGTTACCTCGTCAGTGTTATGATTCAATGTGAATTGTGTGGGAAAGGTCATGTGAATTTGGACAGATTCAGCCCTAATCCAGTCTCCAATATTCAGTATTCTCTTCCTGAAATGACCTGAATCTTGACTGCATAATGAGATTGTCTGAGGCTTCGAGACAAACAGATAAGTATAGCACGAACCAATATTGAAGGGACTAGTACGTTTTGTTTCTAATTTACATATATACTTTAAGAAATACATGTGCACATTGATATGAAAATTGTTTTTTTTTATCTAAGAGAATTATTTCTGCTTTTCTTTTTCGTATTTCATTCTTTCAGCACTGTTTTAGCTCTATCTCGTTATCTCTACTTTCTATGGATAGACTCATGTTAAGTTTGACAATGTGTAAGATTTTTACAAGCTAAGACAAGTTAAGTTAAAGTTAAAGCGAAATACGACATAAAAAAGACCGACACAGGATCATTAGTTTCAAAACTAGACCTGATACAAAAATGTACTCATATGAAAACTTTTCGAATATCTCTCAGAATGAGTATGACGAGTTTTGCCTCCTGCGAGCGGCCTCACGACCACTATTTACTGGCATCTCCTAAGAAAGCCCTAATGTGCCTCGGCAGCTAATGACCTTCCCCGTGTGAATTACCTGAGGAGTTCCAGATGCCGTGACGAGCGGCGGTCGGAAGAGGAAGTTTTGCAACGCAAAGTCTCGTTTGGCGAGATTGGTGGTGGAGGCCAGTTCCGACCACCCGTGGCCGAGGTGAGATGTGACCGTGGTGAGGAGGCAAACGGGGCTGAGGAAGACTAGGAAGACGAGGAAGTGGGGTGACAGTAGAGAAAGGAGTAAGAAAAAAGAATGTAGGAAGAAGGGAGACAGAAAAGGAAGAGGTGGTAAAGAAAGATAGAGGAGATAGGGAGGATAAAGCAGAAAGATAAAATAAAAAATGAAAGAATTCAGAAGAAGTAGGTGTGCAACAAGGAGTGGAGGAGGAAGAGAGAAAAGAGAGAAAGGTAGTAAGTGTCCGTGAGGTGGAAAGGGAGAAGGTGGGGGGAAAATGTGCTGGTGGAAGCACGTAAGAGGAGTGAAAGAAGATCCTAATGAGAAAGTGGTAATGGACGTCTTTGAGGAGGAGGAGGAGTATAAAGAGGAGGTAAAGGGAGGGTAGTAGTGGAGGTCTAGGTGGTGGAAGAGTAGGAAGTGGAGGCAATGATGCGAAGACGGTGGAGTTAGTCTTTTCGTGTTGGCGAGATGTGATGAGCCTTGGGAATAGAGAAGAAGAAGAAGAAAGAAGGGCGAGCCAAAACCTTGAATGAGGAGGAAATAAATGGAATGAGAGAGGATGGAGAAAAAGGAAATGTGTGTGGAAGATGAGTATTTGTTTTGGGAATAGAGAGAAATTAGAATGATGTAGGTACCCCTCGGGAGGAGAAACAAATCAGGAGTGGTTAGATTTGATTTGAAGGGGATGAAAAGGAGGACTGGTGGATGAAGTGGAGCGCATGACTTGGTGAAGGGGTGGGTGGAAAGGTATGCAATCATTCACTCATGTTGGAGGTTAGGTGATAGATAGGGAGAAGAAAAGGGAGAGGACGGAAGATTAAAAATTTTGAACAAATGGATGCGCGTGATATGGTAGAGGAAATGTATCTTAAGTATGCAGAAAGACAGACTACAGAGTTCAGTGTTAAGAATTGTCGAGGTGAGAGAGTTTGGTGCAAACTTGAACATATAAAAGAAAACAAAGAATAATGATAATAGTGAGATTGGGGTTAGACGTGTAAGGAAGGCCTACAGATGGGGGACGGGAGATGGCTGCAGCAGATGGTGGATTCACTCGTGGACCCTTGTAGCAGAAAGTGGAGAGCAAAGAATAGTTGTAGACTGTAAAGAAAGTTAATGTTTGTTACAACAAACTGATGGGAAGGCGGGAATATTTTCACCAACATCAGAAAAAGTTTGGGCTTGCTGCAATAGACAATGAAAAGTCGATAATAGTTGCAACATACTATAGAGAGATGTCGAGAACAGCTGCATGAGCTAGGTCAGCTATCTGTAATGAGTATTGATAAGATGATTTAAAGCTACTTAATATCCCTCAAACATAACACAGCGATACACACATTACAATTATTTCATTAAAATATACACATTGAGTCATGTAGCTGTACCACATATACCTTCAGATGTGTTATCAAGTTGATCATTGACCAACATTAATGAGTCAATATGATATCTTACAAAGTTGATATTTCTAAAGTATATGTAGATTTCTCTAAAACATATTTACATTTATTAGTGGCATTCTTTATAAATTCTATTTTTCCTATTCTGTGTTCAAATCCTTGTCATCACATAACTTTGATAATCACAAAGAACATTAAATTTGTAATAAGTCTGTCTTTTTCATATTTTTCTATTAATTTCTTATCAAGCTCTATTAGCTGAGATTGGTTTGAATTTACATCTCAGATTTAAGTGAAAATATATTTCGTTGTTTTAAATGTTTTTGTGAATCTACTATTATTAAAGATCAATAAAAAATCCTATTTTTGATTCTGATTTTATATTGACTAAACTTAGAAATGCTTCGAAATAATAAACAAAAACTAATTGCATGATATCTTTGATCATATTTTTCATTATTGCATTTTATTTTCAAACAACAAGCAATAGAACATTTTGTTTGTCATAAATATCGGAAATTCCTCGTATATCTCCACCTACCTCTCTTCTGGGTAAAAAACATCTCTCACGTTAGTCTGATATGAAGCGTGAGCAAATACCTTATGTTGATATATAATGATAGCAGAAAGCAGACAGAGTTAGCACTTTAACTCACTCTCCAGTGGTAGCTAGCGAATGATTCCCGCAAAGGGAAGAACCTCCTGGGTATTCTCTGTTCTCACACATCCACGTCTCCTCACTGACAGCTTCGGCTGCATCCTCTCGTTCGCCAGATAACATACGTGCCTTCCCTTTGTACGTGTTCAGCATCCCCCCCCCCCCGAAACGTGAGGCAACCGCATCAGTTGTTTTAAATTTCTTATTTCCTCCTTCCCCATCGTGGCTAACGCACGGTGGATTCTCGTCCGCATTCACAGCCACCTACATGTACATCTTATGTTCTCTTCTAATCCAC
>NC_134807.1:37912637-37915137 GCF_046742065.1 Oratosquilla oratoria | reverse complement strand
GTATATAAAATATTCTCCAAGATCCTTACAAATAGACTGAGTTAAGTTTTAGATGGAAACCTACCAAGAGAACAAGCAGGTTTTAGGAGCGGATACTCGACTCTAGACCATTTGCAGACGATTAACCATATAATCGAGAAAACAACAGAATACAATATACCCCCCTGTTTAGTTTAGTTTTTTTTATAGATTACGAAAAGGCCTTTGGCTCGGTAGAACAAATAGCAATACTAAACTCGCTACGCAATCAAGGTACAAACGAAGAGATCGTAAGGGTTTTAGAAAATATTTATGCGAAAGGTGCCCCTATAATTCGAATACATAAAGATTCAGAAAAGATCAAGATAAAAAAATATATATATATAAAAAAAAGGAGTACGGCAAGACGATACCATTTCACCCAAATTATTTACAGCTTGCTTGGAAGATATTTTAATAAGGTTGAATTGGGAAGAGAAAAGTTTGAAGATTAATGGAGAATATTTGAACCATGCAAGATTTGCGGATGACATTATTCTTATTTCAGAAAGAGCAGAAGACTTGCAAGATATGCTGAGTGATCTGAACAAGGAAAGTCTCAAAATAGGTTTAAAAACGAATAAGACCAAAACCAAAGTAATGTTCAACACGAAAGTTCAAAGTAAAGACATTGTAATTGATGGTGAGAGTCTTGAAGAAGTTGAAGAGTATAATTATTTAGGCCAGGCGATGAAAATGACAAAAGATAATGTTAATGAAATAAAAAGACGTATTATAATTGTTTGGAAAATGTTTGGTAAGTATAATAAAATCCTGAGAGGCTTTCTACTTTATGTTTGAAGCGTAAAGTTTACAATCAATGCATTCTACCAGCAATACTCTGCGGTTGTGAGACTTGGAAACTGACGAGGGCAATGGAAACAAAGCTAAGGACTGCATAGAGGAGAATGGAGAGATCAATAATGGAAATAACGCTGAGAGACCAAAAGAGAGCAAGTTGGGTGAGAGAGCAGACTAAAGTGAAAGATATTGTAGAGGAGGTGAAAGAGAGAAAGTGGAATTGAGCAGGTGAGTTAGTGCGAACGACTGATGAACGATGGAGCAAGTGTGTTACTGAGTGGACGCCGCGAAATAGTAAGCGTGGAAGAGGGAGACCAGACAGAAGATGGAGAGACGATATTGAGAACTTTGTAGGAGTGACGTGGCAGAGGTTGGCGTGGTCGTGTGAATCATGAAATGTTATGAAGGAGCCCTTTGTTCAGCAGTGGAATCAGGATGGCAGATTTGATGTATATATATATATATATATATATAAATATATATATATATATACATACATATATATATATATATATGCATATGCTAATAAGAACACGGGTACGTGTGTTCACTTATGCAAAGTAGACCACTTGGAAAAAGAAACTAACGAAGCAGAGCGCTTTCGTATATTACATCTTCAGTGCAACAAGTACATAGTGATAGGAATACATAGACAATATATACATGATACAAAGGAACAAGGACAGTTTGAATAAGCGTAGCGACCAATTACCCCCTGGAGAGCGGAAGGTCATTGTCAATTATCTTACGATGGTCGGGCGACATCAGGTCACAGTCGCCAAAGAGAGCGAAAGGTCATTGTCAATTATCTTACGATGGTCGGGCGACATCAGGTCACAGTCGCCAAGGGTCACTGTTTCTACTACATTAAGTCAATTCGTTGGATTACATTTTACCTGATATTATCTTACTAATTTCTTGACAAATGAAATTATCAAGTTTGTACAAGCCTTTATGTAGGTTGGTATTTTGATTACTAGTGGTATGAATCAAACTGCACTCTATTAAATTTCTTGCTATTATGCTGTTAGACTTAACAGGTGTTATTGTATAAGGTATATATATATATATATATATATATATATATATATATATATATATATATATATATATATATATATATATATATATATATATCAAGGACTACTATTACACAGGACATACGCACCCAGGTCCCTGGGTCCGCTAGCGGAGGCCATTGCTTTCCTTGTAACCAAAATTTTATATTGAACAAATATATCAAAATTAGAAACCCAACATTGTATACAGGACAAATATATCAACTATTGACTTATTCAATGCAGTATAATTTGATATAAAGTTTTATAATGAAATAAGAAACTATTTTTAAGGCACTGTTATGCTTTGAAATACCAATTTTAGCCGGACTTAACAGGTATTATTGTATAAGGTTAGTGGACACCAGGGTTGGCGATTTATATATATATATATATATATATATATATATATATGTATGTATATATATATACATATATATATATATATACATATATACATATATATATATATATAAAGAATCGATTTTTTAAAATCAGATTTATTTGATTTGAATAAAAAAAATTATAGGTTTTGAGTATCGTGGGATTGCTATTTGATATGCGATCTGATTGCTAAAGGACATTTTTAGCATCTCAATATAAGGAGCAGTGTTATATAGAAT
>NC_134807.1:37870137-37885137 GCF_046742065.1 Oratosquilla oratoria | reverse complement strand
GCGTATTTTGACAAATTTCCCACATCTGATCTACAGGTCTTTCGCTTAAAATTGCCTCCCATTCTGTAAGCTGAAGCTCCTGACGTAGTCCTATGAACTGGACTTTACTAAAATCGGGTATTTTAGATGCACATGTATCTATTCTATTTTTTTTTTTTTTAGCAGCATGAATCTAACTAAGTTGTGGTTGCTATTTGCAATAGTTGCACCAACCTCCACATCGTCTATCATGCTTTCACGGCTAGTGATCAATAGATCGAGTAAGTTTCCATGTCTTGTGGGTTCTTTTACGTGCTGAGGTAAGTAATTGTCACCGAGAAAATCTATCAAGCGACTATTTATATGGCCATGTTCAAGTGTCATCCACTCAATGTCAGTAAAATTGAAATCACCCATTATCAATAAGTCCCGGTTGCAGAAACTAGACAGTTCTTGAAATAACAGTTTGTCGTCTGCTAATGATAGTATTTTTGGCCTAAATATTACACCTACATTCATTTTTTTTCCATTTGTTTGAGTTAATTCTACCCACCAACTATCACATGCATCCTGTTTTACTTTCTCTAAAACGCAGTCATAGACACTGCTTTTAATGTATAACCCTTTCTTGTGGTTTCTACCCTGATGAAAGTGTTTAAATCCCGCAATATTAAATTCAGTTTCAAACTCTTTACCATTTAACTATGTCTCGGTTATTCCTATCATATCGAGATTTTCACTTTTGACATATGCCTGTATTTCTTGAAATCTATTCCTAATACATGGTATAAAGAAACTTGTGATACTTTCTTTTTGACACGTTTTGTATTTCAACATGATGCCTTACATTCAACTTATACATGGATGGGGTAGTGCGAGAGGTAAATGCAAGGGTAGTGGGCAAGGGATTGGAGATGGTTAAAGAAAATGGAGAAAAGTGGGAGGTAAGCCAGCTGTTGTTTGCGGACGACACTGCGCTTGTGGCAGGATCGGAGGAGGGATTGAGGAAGTTGGTGGCAGAGTGTGGGAGAGGTATGTGATAGAAGAAAGCTAAAGATAAATGTGGGTAAAAGTAAGGTGATGAGATGTACAAGGGGTGAAAGTGGCAGTAGACTGGAAGTGAGCATTAAGGGAGAGCGACTGGATAGTTTTAGATACTTGGGTGCAAATGTGGCAGGAAAAGGTGGAGTGAAGGTGGAGGTAGAATATAGATTGAGAGAAGCGAGTAAATGTCTTGGTGGTTTAAAGAGTGTAATGAGGAATAGACATTTGGGAATGGATGCTAAGAGGAGACTGTATGAAGGAGTGATTGTGCCAACAGCACTGTATGGGGCAGAAACATGGAACATAAGAGAAGAAGAGAGAAGGAGTTTGAATGTGTTTGAGATGAGGTGTCTGAGAAGTATGATGGGGGTTACTAGGCTAGATAGAGTGAGAAATGAGGAGGTGAGGAGGAGAACAGGGGTGGAAAAGGAGCTGGGAGATAGGGTTGATGAAAGAATATTAGGATGGTTTGGACACATGGAAAGAGTGAGTGATGAAAGACTAGTATAAGAGGTATGGAAGCCAGATGTGGAGGGAGTGAACATGAGGGGACGTCCTAGGATGAGATGGATGGATGGGGTAAAAGGGGCTTTGGGGAAGAGGGGAATGTCTGTTTGAGGAAGGACGGGAGAAGACAGAAGACAGAAGAATGGTTGTATATGGAAA
This sequence comes from Oratosquilla oratoria, assembly GCF_046742065.1. Classification (NCBI taxonomy): domain Eukaryota; kingdom Metazoa; phylum Arthropoda; class Malacostraca; order Stomatopoda; family Squillidae; genus Oratosquilla; species Oratosquilla oratoria. The sequence continues at coordinate 37,883,448 of NC_134807.1, read as the reverse complement.
ATGTTGTGATTGCATGAGGTGGAATGGGCGGGGGGATGGGGGGTGAGGTAGTATGTGTGAGCAAAATTTGATGCAGCCCGAAGGGATTTCTCCCCTTCCTCTCATTTTATGCAATGGGGGGACGAAGAGGGGGGGTCGCCGATTTAATGAAGCGGCCTTGCTGTGGATGTGCTGTGTCTTGCGACACTGCTTCTGACCCAGGGCAGTGGACAAGGTGCAGGGATGACCCGTCATCCAGGAGGTGCTCAGATAAGAGGGAGGGTGGAGGGGTGTGGAGTGTATTCAGGGATAGAATGGGTGGAAGTGATTTTATGCCTTTTCCTTTTTGGCTACCTCCCTTGTAAGGGTGAAAAAGCCTTGGTATATGTATGTATGTATGTATGTATGTATGTATGTATGTATGTATGTATGTATGTATGTATGTATGTATGTATGTATGTATGTATGTATGTATTGACACATTGCTATATAATGACATTTGGTACTTCACTGACATTCAATGCCTCATGGACATTTGCCTCATTACGAACATCTGGTCCTTCTCGGTCATTTGATCTCTTGTGTACACTTTGCCCCACTACGTCATTGCGTTCTACACCGGCCACCCATGCCTTTCCTGCACCCCTTCCTAAAATTATATTTTGTCCTCCACTGACATTATATCCTACCGTGATATTTTGTCCTCTAGCATCATTGTATACCATCGTGATATTTTTGCCTCCCCTATCACTATATCCCATCGTGACATTTTGTTCTCCACTATCAATATATCCCATAGTGATATTTTGTCCTATGACATTACACCCTAGTGTAATATTTCGTCCTCTACCGACATTATATCCTAAAATGATATTATGTTCTATACTGACATATTGCTCTACATTATTACTATACTCTACTCTGTTTTCCCTAATACACTCTATTTTCCCTTCCCTTTGAGTTCCTACCTCAAAAAAGGAACTAGTTCATTACAAACTCCCACACTGAGGTTTGTAAGAACATCTTTGCCTCTGCAAGTAAGGTGGATCCCATCAGAAGCATAAAGGTCATGACGCCTGGAAAAGAGATACCAAGGATCAAGAAAGTGGTATCCTATTTGCGTGTAGAATCGTGATATACTCTCATTGATCCCTATGGCTCTACTGTTCCAACACGTGCCAGCGTAGATCCTCGGAAGGATCCCACAGATTATGTGGCAGCTCCCACGCTCCTTCATCTCCTGAAGAGGGACTTTGTAATTCCGAATAAGTTCCTCTGATCCCACCCTACCCACATCATTACTTCCCGTACCGGTATGAACAATCGTAACCGTGTTCGTCCGCCTTTGCTCCCTGGTGGTCTGGGTACAATCAGCGATCTCACGGCCCGGTTGACATAGAAGCTTGCAACGTCGTTTAGTCTTCCGCTGCGGGATGTCGTCATAGCTTCGCACCATGGAGTCTCCCACCACTAAGAACTCCTAATTTTCGGCAACCTCATCCCCCAGCAGAGTAAAACGATTGGCTAGAGCCAGTGGTTGCTCCACAGGGGACCCGCTTACCGAACGTGGGATTGACAAACGGGACCCCACGGAGCGCCACTCGCTCACGGCAGTGTCAGAAGTAGAAGAGGTGGAACGCTCTTTGGGCTGTGGGGAACATTCACCCTTCTCACAGAGCGCACTCTTGAGAAGACGAATTTCCTCCTCTTACTTCCTGAGACGATCCTCCAGGTTCACACAACCTTCACAAGCCATTTCGCTCCTCCTACGGGAATACAAATGGCAAAGAGAAAATATAAAACAACACAACAAAACAAAGCGGTCACTAAATAAACTAAATACACGAAGCTTACCTTATACTATTACTCCTACTTTTGGAGTAATGTTTTCATTCTAAATTACTAGAACACTACACTTTATCTTATACCTGTAACTGTATAGCGCTATACATATACAATTAAAAAACACAACACAATCACTAGTCACTATTTGAAGATATAAACTTCACGAGAAGTAACAAACTTAAAACGAGGTATTCGCTAGATGGTGTCTCAACAGAAGACGAATTCTCAAACTGAGGTCACGGTGCAGACTGAGAAGAGGTCACGCACACACAGACAAGCATATATATATATATATATATATATATATATATATATATATATATATATATATATATATATATATATGTGTGTGTGTGTGTGTGTGTGTAACGGGATGGGTGTAACGGTATCGTTACATGATCTCCACCGAGCGTTACTTGCAGACACAAGATGTAACGGGGTCGTTACATCATTTCCAGAAAGGGGTTACTTGCACACACAAGATGTAACGGGTCGTTACATCATCTCCAGAAAGGGGTTACTTGCTATACACCTTTTAAGTTTTGTTCTTTATTCGTCACACTTTAAGAAACTTAGATTACACATTCTACACAGTCTTAACACTAGGGCACGTCACAAGAACCGACGACGGTCCGCGTCTTGCCAGAGAGTTTTCCTCTCCGGAAGTGCCGAATGGACAAGTTCTTGAGTTGCCTTTAATCGTGATCTTAACATTAATCTCTAGTTTGTCTGTTGTCCCACATGGGTGGGGCAACTGCATTAATTACGTATTGATGTCTACTACCATACATGTTAATTATATATCCAGGGGAGGACCGTCAGTATACGTAATATCGTATGTCATTACTGGGTGGCTACTAGATTGATCACGTGTGTTCGTCTGTGTGTGTGTGTCGTTTGGTGGTTGACAGTGCTGTTCACACGAGCACGAAGTGTTGAGTCCGCAAGTTTGAGAGGAGTGCTTAGGTCAGCGTTATGATGCTTGACCGTCGGCGGATAGTGAGTAAGTGAGTGAGGAAGTGGGTTATATGACTGGGCGATACTACTCGTCATGTATATGAGGCGTATACATATCGCTCTCCCCCTGGGGTTAGGTGGCTCCCGGCACCTAAGGTTACATGGTTAACAAAAATCTATACCTATGGTTATACAGTGATTTTTTTTTCAGAGACACAAAATCCTGGGTGGTTAAATGTGTGTGTGCTAAATTGAATCTGAGGTCCCAAAGGGGCATCTTGAACTGTAGGTATGGGTATGTGATGTTGTGTCTCCGAAGAGTAACGTTGTGTCTCACCAGATTACATGTTATATTAAATATCATATGAAAGGTTTCACTATATATTTGATAACACTGTTGAAATCACTTTCTAAATGTTATGGCGTTCATGTGTTTTATCACTATCACTGTAGGGAGTGTCATTTTCTAAACACTGTTCTATGGTCAGTTTGGTGTGTCACTTAGCACTTGTTTTATTTCATAGTATGTATATAGTTTCTCGTAAGAATTATTATGTTATTTAAGATATTGGGTGAGACACAAGAATAAACTTAATCTAGGTTTACAGTAAATCGGGAATGGGGGTTGAAAGGTTTTGGAAGTTTTTACTTCGTGCAACAGAATTTGGTCAATATCACCAGTATAAAGAGAATGATTAAGAGTGAAAGGGCTGTGGAGGTATATGGCAGTACCTTGTAGTGTAGGTCAAGTGAGTCCATGTCAAGAGTAGTCGATTTATTTAGTAGGTGTACCATGTCTATATTACTTGGGAGGATGGTATCGGGGATCTTAGGTAGGGGAGGGAGTATCAGTTGGGTTATGGGACCTAGGTCGTGGGTCAAGTTAAGGGTACCTTGGTCGTGGAGTTTGTTGGGGAGTAGCATTGAGTCCATCATGTAGGTGTGGCAAGTGTCTGGCAGAGTGATGGAGCCGTTTATCTTATGATGGGTGGGTGGTTTGCGTAAGCACATGACAGACACTAAGGTTGGGTGGGGGAGATATATGAAGTGTTTATGTCCTACATGGGTATGGTGAAATTGGGTGTTGTCTGAGAAACGAAAGTCACACGTTTCGGAAAAGTTTACTCCGTCGGTTGTGAGTTCCGAGAGGCAGGGTTGGGATTTGGTTAGTTGGAAGTGGAAGGGATAGGCTGGACAGATATGGAAGTTGGGTCGTGCTATCTTGCAAGTCGCCATGGTTTCCAGTGAGGTCAGTGTTAACCACTGACCGTCGTTTGATTTTAAGATGGTGGAGGTTGGTAGGTTGAGAGTCATGGTGCGGTTTTGGTAAGGGTAGGGGAAAGGGTAAATTTCCCAAAGGGAGAATTTCTTGATGGGGTCCATAGGGATGTGGATGAGAATGAATTGTTGAAAGATAGTTGATGACAAGATGGGGTAATAATGCTGTATTTCATGTTTGGAAAAGAAGGGGGTAAGTTGTAGTGTACTGTGGGCTCGTCGTAGTGTTTGACTAAGCTGGGTTGGGGTGATCATTTGGAAGTCGACTACTCCTGCGTGGGCGTTCCAAATATCTCTTTGGATGAGATTGGAATGTTCTAGGAGACTGTCTAGTTCTCTGTCTAGTTCATTCAGGTGATGAAGGAAGAAGAGGACGTTTTGGGAATTGGTGATCTGCGATAACTGAGAGTTTGTGAACTGTGCAAGGTCATTGTATTTGTCAACCACTGAATTTACAGAGTCAGCGAGGAGGTCTATGTTCTTTGAGTTTAAATCTATGAGTTTCCCTTGTTGGTGTAGTACTCTTGTTATTTTCCCTATGTGTGAATGAACGGTTTGAATGTCTTGTTCAGTAGCAGTTCCGAATAGGGATTTGGAAATTATCCCCATAAAGTCGAAAAGTCCTCTTTTTGTTCTACTGGTCGTTGTGGTGTCATCGTCTGGGTCTGGGAGGTGGTATATTGTGTATTTGATTGTGTTTAGTTTTTCTTGTAACGCGTTGACGTTGTGGTATAGTGTCAATGGGGTTTGATAGTTTTTATGAGTGTCATTGGGTACTTGCCTGCCAATTAATTTTTCCACGTCTATTAGGTCCTTTTGTAATTTTGTAATGGGATCTAACAATGTGTTGGGAGAGATGCGGAGCTTAATCATTATGGAATCTTCAACGCATGCGGCGGTGCCGTGTTTGTTCAATATAGCGCCAGGCAGGAGCCTTGGCACGGAGAGAGTGAGGTGGACGAGGATGGGGAGTGCCAGGAGGAGTTTCATCTGTGGAAGAAAGGCAATGCCTTAGTGACTGAGGATATGTGTATCTGGCTCTCGCTAAGGTTATAGTGGTCGGAAGGAAGTAGAGAAGTTTCATTAGATATGCGGAAAGGAGTTCTTATTGGAAATGGGCCATTTTAACCTCCACTGATAGATACATGACGTCCTGCATCTTCAGGGGCGAGAGCTAGAGTGCATGTTTAGTTGCGTCGACGCAGAGTCATGGAATGAGACTTGCGTTTGGGTGAGTTATGTGTGGTCGTGGTAGGTGGGTTGTTGATGGGAAGTGGGATTGGGTCGAGGTTGAGTTTTACCTTTCTCAGCTTCTCTCCATGTATGGTCACGGTTGTGTGATCGGAAGGATCCGTTAGTAGAAAAACATTGTTAGGGAGTGAGCTTGTGACTGTGAAGAGGCCTAAGAACTTGGGTCTGAGTTTGTTAGTCCTGGTTGAGTCTTTGACCATGACAGTGTCACCAAGCGTTATGTCAAGTGGGATTGAGCGTTTGTGTTGTTTTGTCTTTGTCTTTTCCTGGGCTTCTTTCAAGTTTGCTCTAACTTGTTTGTAAATGGTTTGCATACCTCTTTTGATGCAGTGTGTGAGGTTATCTAGGTTGTATAAGGGTGGGGGTGGTTGGTTGAATATTTGGTAGGGTAGGCGCATTGGTTGGCCGAAAATGATCTCATATGGGGACATCTTTGTTGCGGAATTGACTGTGCTATTGATACTGGCTTGTACCTGCGGTAGCCAATCTTCCCAACTGTCCATGAGGTCGTTGACCAAGGGTCTGAGAACCTCTAGGACCTTGCGATTTGTTCGCTCAGTCAGACCATTTCCCTGTGGGTGGTATGCAGTGGCAAATGTTTGGTCAATGTTGTAGAGGTGTGCTATTTCGCACATCACCTCGTTTTTAAATTCTGATCCATTGTCAGATAACATTGTGTGTGGTATGTTGTATCTACAAAAGATATTGTTAACTAGGGCTTTGGCTACAGTCTCTGCTGTTTTGTCTTGGAGTGGTATTAGGATTGTGTATTTAGAGAAATATTCTACTGCTGTGAGTATATAATTGGAACCTTGATGGCTCGTTGGCATTTTGAGTAGGTCAATGCCAAGTGTTTCCCATGGCTCAGCAGGGAGTGGGATGTCTTTAATGTGGATTTGTTTCGGGTCAGGGCCTCTGAATTGGTTACAAGTTACACAAGAATCTATGTGTGTGGTTATATCTCTTTTCATGTTAAGCCAGTAATATGTGTGCCTAGCAGTGTTTAGTGTCTTATCTCTGCCTGAGTGGCCTCCCATTGCACTCTCGTGCAATATGTGTAGGACCTTGGGGACTAAGGCTCTGGGGATAACAGTAACCTCTCTGGTGTTAGTGGTTCTCCTTATGACTCCGTCGACCAGTTTGAGTTCCTCTATAGGGACAGGTGGTCGGGACTGTAAGGGGGTTTGTGAAAGGAGATGTTGTTTTATTGGAGACCATATAGGGTCTTTTTCAGTTTCATCTCTGAGTTCTTGCATAGGTATGCATGTGGTTTGGGTTATGGGGGTGATGTAGGTTTGTCTGCTCAGGCAATCTGCCACTATGTTAGCTTTCCCAGCTAAGTATACGATCTTGGGATCGTAATCAAGGAGAGTTGCTTTCCATCTAGCAACTCTCCCATGTATCTTTGGAGTTAAAAAGATAGACTAGGGGTTGGTGGTCTGTTAGTATGGTAATCTTGTAGCCTAAAATGAGGTATTTAAAGTGTTTTAGTGCCCATATGATTGCAAGTCCTTCTTTGTGTGTAGTTGAGTAGTTACTTTCAGCTTTATTGAGGACTCTACTTGCGTAGGCTATGGGGTGCTCTTTGCCATTGTCATCCTTCTGTTGTAGGACTGCGCCTATTCCTTTAGAGAAGGCGTCTGTGTAAAGAAAGAATTCTTTCTTCATGTCAGGGAAGGCTAGTACAGGGGCTGTGGTCAGAGAGTGTTTCAGTGTGTCGAAACTTTGTTGTTCTGTTTCTGACCATTGAAATGGTTCGCCTTTCCTTGTGAATTTGGTTAGGGGGGAAGCTATGTGTGCAAAATTGTAAATGAAATGTCTGTAGGATGAGGCTAGCCCTATGAAACTTCGTGTTTCATTTGCGTTTCTGGGGGTTGGGAAATTGTTTATTGTATCTTTATGGCCTAGGAAGGTGAGTTCCTTCATGAGGAATCTACATTTCCCTAATTGAATCTTTAACCCCGTATATTTGAGACGTTTGATGACAATCTCTAAAGTGTTAAGGTGGTCTCTTTCTGTGGGACTATATATAATGAGGTCGTCTAAATAGACGAATAATGAGACTCCTATCATGTCACTGAATATGCGGGTCATCAACCGTTGTTGGGTTGAGAGGGCATTCTTGAGGCCAAAGGGCATACGTTCGAAATGAAAATGTCCCTTATCAGTGGAGAATGCAGTTACGGGTTTAGATTCATCAGATAATTCCACTTACCAGAGGGCAGACTTAAGGTCGATAGTGGAAAATACTGTATTCCCGTTGCCAATGCATTGTAGTACATCTTGTATGGCGGGGAGGGGGTGTGGGTCAGATTGAGTGAGGTGGTTGACTTTCCTAAAGTCAACAACAGGGCGTAAGGTTCCGTCTTTCTTAGGGACCAAAAAGAGGGGACTGTTCCATGGGGAGTCTGAATGGGAAATTACGCCTTGGTGTATCATCTCTTGTACACTGCTATTGACTTGGGATTTCCTACTGTGAGGTATGCGGTAAGCGGGGGTGTATGAAGGGGGGGTGTTAGGGGGAATTTGGATGTGATGTTTGATTATATCACATTTGCCTAGTGGTTCACCTTCTAAGGCGACAGCTGATCTATTCCTCTGTAGGAGAGCTAATAGCTCGTTATGGATTTCTCCGTCAGCTGATGTTATGATTTGGTCTGGATGGATAGGGGTGAGGGGTTGTGTTGGTCTTACTGGGTTGATGTGTTGTGGGAGTGGTTCCTTGATAGGGGAATTATGGATGTGGACTGCGCAAATGTTAGTATTCTTCCTGATTTTACGGTGTTGGTCTGAGAGGTTAGTTAACATGGCTAAGGCCGTTCTATTTTCCTGGATTATGTCCCAAGAGTGTTCAATTGAGATGTTGGTAAGTCTAGACGTTTCTGAGTCAATTATGGCGTCTTGATGTCCGATTGCTCCGGGTATGAATAGTGGGACAGCCATGGAATGTCTAGGGGGAATGATGACTGTGTTAGACATCAATGCCTTTGAGGTGACATAAGGGGGTGGTCGGAAGAAATAGCTGTTAGTTGGAATTGGAATTTGAGGAAGGGAGACATGAGAGAGGTTGTGTGTCTGAGTCGGGTGTCTCAGTGACAGTTGGCTCATCATTCACATCTGAGAAGGAGATGTTATTTTTGTCTAGGTCTATAATAGTTTTCCATGTCCTCAATGATTTTAATCCTATTATACCTTGTTGATCGAGACTCCATTCGTCAGCTATGTGGAAAGGTGTGAAACCTACTTGGAAGTTGTTGACTTCTATATTTAAGTCTATGGTGTCGTGTAGAGAAATGGTGCTCCCTTCTAGTAGGAGTCCTTCCATATTGGAAAATTGAATTTGGGGTGGGTCATTTAATGCTTCATAGAGAGCTCTTGGGATGATGTTCAGGTTTGTTCCTGTATCAACCATCATGTCAACTGTGAATTGATCTAAAGTCACTTTTAGGGTGACGTAGTTGTGTTGTGTGTGAGATATTCCTATGGTGGTTTGGTGCGTGAGGCTGGTACACGTTCCCCCAATCGGTGTTGAGTTGTGCGTGTTGTGTGGGAGGGAGCTGTTTGTCGAGAGGTGGTGAACGGTTTGTTAGTTCTCTGGTGAGGTTGTGGTTGTGATTTCTGTAGGTAACACTCTTCGTTGGAGTGACTTGTTGTTTTGTGTAGGCTGCAGCATTTGTTTGGATGTGTTGGTGTCGGTAAGAGTGGAGGTTTAGAGGGGGTGGAAGTTGTTTGTTTTGATTCTGAACATGACACTGAGCGTTAGTGTGCGAGGTAGTAGCATGTACTGAGCAAGGGATAGGGTGTTGTGGTGCCTGTGTTTGCATTTGTTGTTTTTGTATGCAGTCTCTAGTGTTGTGACTGGGTGATGAATGGTAGGAGCACCACTTAGAAGGTTGTCGTTGATTGGTGGGAGGGGGGTGCTGTGACTGAAGGCTATTTAGTCTGGGGAGATAGTGGGGGGTGGATAAGGATACATTGCAAGCATTGGTGATGTCTAGGATATAGGTATAAGCTAGAGGGTTTCTAGTGTTTAGTTCCCTTTTGGAGGCTTCCTTTAAACACTCTGGAGGGAGTTGGGAGAGATAGAAACCTATCTCAAAGAATGTTAGTAAGCTTTTTATGGTCATGACCTTTTGACCAAATTGGTCAGTGTGGATCCAAGGAGAGTTATTCTCCAGGTCCTCTCTGACTTCTTTAATTCCGTTTGCTACGAAATCCATAATGTTCGTAACGGAATGTGGTTGGCCTCTAGTGTTATTGAGGAAAGTGTGAAGAAAAGTGATGTTGTTTGTTTGTTGTGAAAGACATTTAGAAGGTGGTGTTTATATTCTTGATATGTGATTCCACATGCAACTAAACTGTCTAGCATCCTTGCCTTTGAACGGCAAATGTCAGATGGGTCTATTTTCTGACGGCACAAATTAATTTTATCTGAGTCAGAGTAGTGTTGGTTTTTTGAGAAAAACAGGTCACATGCTGTCAAGAAGTCATTAATGGATAATCCACTATCTTGGGAAAAGGTTGGGATTTCTGTGAGGGGGGTAATGGTTTGATAGTTGTTAATTATTGTTGGTTGAGGTTGTGGGTAAGGATAATATTGTGGGTTTGGAGGAAGGTTAGGAGGTGGTTGGTGGTGTGGTGTGGAGGTGGCTTGACCAGATGGGGTATGGGGAGAAGGAAAGGGGAAGTTTTGGTAGGCATGGGGAGCGTGATGGTAGGGTTGGTACTGGGGCTGAATGGGAGGGGGGTTATTGTGTGTTGGGATATGGGGGTCGGACTGATTATGGCTTATAGGAGGTGTAGTTTGCATATTTGGCTGGATGGGAGGAATGGGTGGTTGTAGTTGTGAGGGGTGAAAGGGGTCTATTTGAGAGGGTTGGTTAAAAAATGCTAAGATATCATTCTCATAAAGAGGGATTGTAGGGGTACCTGCCTTAGGGGCGTCGTGGTCGGGGGTAAGTGGGCGGTTATGGTCTAAGGACTTTGTGGTAATGTCAACCTGTGGATTTAATTGATGAGGATCTGGATTGTCTTTGTCTAGTTTTGAGTTGCGTGATGAGTTTTCCTCTTGAGATTTAGAGAGGATGGCTTCTACCGCTTTTTTGAATTTCCTTCTCGTTCCTGTTGCCATGTTAGTAGTTAACTAGAGATGCATGTATTACTTAATAGTTAGGTGAGATGGGTGGTCTAGTTTAAAATAGTTAAATTAGAAATATTTGGTATACAGTAACTAAGGGGTAATATGTTATGCTTAGATAAGGGAGGGGGGGTATAGGGTGTCAACGGTTATACAGTATAATGGGATTACATATGTAAAATCATAAAAATATATATACATATAATAATAATAAAATGTGGAAATAATATGATATAGTAAGGAGTTAATTATTGTGATATTATACTTATAATAGAATTAACTATGGTTGTCATAAAAAAAAATTACAGCAGTAAAATAGGTTACATTTATAAAAATGTATAAGTTCTATTTAAATATAAAAGGGTAATACGTAGTGAAGGCAATTAAAGGTTATTGTATATAGAAATGTATATTGTTTAAACAAGAATTACTTAACTGGAAGAATGCATATGAATGTGATATTATGTAATAGTCAAATCTAGTAAAAGAAATTGCATATATAAATATATGTTGTTTTAAAAATTAGGCAAAATATAATTAGTGTTGAAACATATGATTATGAGAGCTACTGGTTAAATTATGAGAAAGGTATGATAACCAAAAGAAAAAGGTGTACATAAAGTTTATATATGGAGAGAAACCAAATATTTATAAATTTAATAAATGTGGAATTAATATATATATATATGAGATGGAATAGAGTAAGGTTTACGTGCGTTGGGCACGTGGGTATCTGAGGGTATAATGGTTACCTTGATACCGTGAGCTGAATCGAGTGGTATGCCAATGTCCGGCAGGGGGTGGTGTTGCTGACGTTGCAATTGGAGTAGTCGAAGGCAACGTTCGGTGAAAGAGGTTGGGTGGTTGATGTGGAAAATGGGTATGCTGTCTGGGGGGATGAGGTGGCTGTTACGCGGGTCTGTGCGCAGCCGGTGTGAATCCTCTGGGGCGGATGAATTATGCTCGCATGTTATGGAAAGGGAGACAAAGCGAGTATCAGGGATGGTTTGAATGGGTAATGTATGGTTATTATTAGGGAATATATTGGAATTAAGTGGAAGAAATTTATGTTACCTTGAGATTGTTGATTTTAGTAGTGTGAAATCGGTTGTGACGATTGCCCTGGATTGTGTAGTGTGAACTAAGTTCTTGTTCCTGGGGAGCGGTTCGTTCTGTGCGGGTGGTGTTCGTACTTGAATGTAGGTGGGGAAAATGGACGGGTTTGAAGGTACTGGTCTCTTCTTTATAGGACACCGTAGTCTCTTCGGAGAAGATGGGTTGCGGGATAAATGCTGCCACCAGTGATGTAACGGGATGGGTGTAACGGTATCGTTACATGATCTCCACCGAGCGTTACTTGCAGATACAAGATGTAACGGGGTCGTTACATCATTTCCAGAAAGGGGTTACTTGCACACACAAGATGTAACGGGTCGTTACATCATCTCCAGAAAGGGGTTACTTGGTATACACCTTTTAAGTTTTGTTCTTTATTCGTCACACTTTAAGAAACTTAGATTACACATTCTACACAGTCTTAACACTAGGGCACGTCACAAGAACCGACGACGGTCCGCGTCTTGCCAGAGAGTTTTCCTCTCCGGAAGTGCCGAATGGACAAGTTCTTGAGTTGCCTTTAATCGTGATCTTAACATAAATCTCTAGTTTGTCTGTTGTCCCACATGGGTGGGGCAACGGCATTAATTACGTATGGATGTCTACTACCATACATGTTAATTATATATCCAGGGGAGGACCGTCAGTATACGTAATATCGTATGTCAGTACTAGGTGGCTACTAGATTGATCGCGTGTGTTCGTCTGTGTGCGTGTGTCGTTTGGTGGTTGACAGTGCTGTTCACACGAGCACGAAGTGTTGAGTCGGCAAGTTTGAGAGGAGTGCTTAGGTCAGCGTTATGATGCTTGACTCTCGGTGGATAGTGAGTAAGTGAGTGAGGAAGTGGGTTATATGACTGGGCGATACTACTCGTCATGTATATGAGAAGTATACATATATATATATATATATATATATATATATATATATATCGATAATTTTTATGACAGTTGCATGCGGGGCTCGAACCCGCTGTACTCGGCTATCCGTGAATTACCTGTACGGCGCCCTAGACCACTACACCACAGAGACTATAAAATCCTTGAAACCTGGAATCGAACTGATTCCCGAGGGAAGGAAGATCACTTATTACGGCGATCCGAATTCCTGTATTACTCAAGGACCAGCCCACCAGTGGTGTGGGGTAAGGACCGGGACGAACCCCTTTCACGCTTATCGCCATTGTAACTATGAGAGAAATACGCTAATGGCAGCGACATCAAACCGATAATTTTTATGACAGTTGCATGCGGGACTCGAACCCGCTGTACTCGGCTATCCGTAAATTACCTGTACGGCGCCCTAGACCACTACACCACAGAGATAAGCATGAAAGGGGTTCGTCCCGGTCCTTACCTCACACCACTGGTGGGCTGGTCCTTGAGTAATATAGGAATTCGGATCGCCGTAATAAGTGATCTTCCTTCCCTCGGGAATCAGTTTGATTCCAGGTTTCAAGGATTTTATAGTCTCTGTGGTGTAGTGGTCTAGGGCGCCGTACAGGTAATTTACGGATGGCCGAGTACAGCGGGTTCGAGCCCCGCATGCAACTGTCATAAAAATTATCGGTTTGATGTCGCTGCCATTAGCGTATTTCTCTCATATATATATATATATATATATATATATATATATATATATATATATATATATATATATATATATATATTTATATCATGACTTGGCTTTTCGAGCGAAGATTTAAGAAGGTTGTCCACGTCATCGATTGTAAGCTTGCTCATGGCTG
>NC_134807.1:37855137-37862637 GCF_046742065.1 Oratosquilla oratoria | reverse complement strand
GGATGCGAGACCAATACGCTTCCGATCACGGGAACAGCTCACGGTTTTTTATATGAATTGAATCTCTAATAACACATATAGCACCTTGTTTATGTGTAAATTGACTGAGAAGTTAAGCATGTTCATATGTTTTTTTACCTTCTTTACTTTTTTCTTTCCTTAAGTAGCCTATCATGCTCCATCGATTTTCCAATAATGTGTTAAGACAAATAATATTTCTTCTTCTACCACAATATTTTCACATTTTCAGCATCTGCTCTGTCAAGTTGATTAATCTATTAAATATTGATATTCACATATCAACCCTCTTCAATGCGATGTTTATTTTTTTCTTTTTTCATGCTTGGCTGTATCCTTTCTAAGACTTACTTTTTTACCATGATTTTCTTTCTAAGGTGCCATACCTAGATATTTATTTCCTTTGTTATTATTCTAGTATAAGGTTCAGACGTAAATATACCCATTGATGCAGTAGCACATTGTAAATATTCAGAACAAATTACCTGTTCACGTCGTAGACTCAATACAGCTAACTTTTCTAGAATACACATAGATATGGAGTCCAATCACAATCTAACTTATTTCTCAGCATGGTAAGCTCATGCACTTAAATGAAGTCTGTGATTCTTAACTGCTTCTACTTTTTATACCTTCTTTCACTTCACAAAAAGCGCAGTAAGGGCCAATAGGTCTGTTGCTGTTTGCATCTCCTTTTTTTTTTCTTTTGTTTACGTGATAAATCAAAAACAATTTCATTAGGTTGAGACATCTCTTGATATGCAAGAGTTGCGGGAAGTTCATATATACATTTCAATGCTGCGAAGGTCAGGCTTTGATAAACTCTAAACTGTCATTTTAGAGGTCTAGTCTACTATTCTTAGACGACAATCCATAAGTTATCAGCTATCATCTTAAAATCTAGTGATTGATAATTCGTAATCGTCATGATATCGTTCATATGTATTAACGTAATAACATTTGTGTTTTACTTATCTCTCCATCATGTTACATAATCATTAGGATTGTGTCAGAAAAACCCACAGCAAACAAGTAATATTCATCAGCATATTATTTAAAGAATACGCCAGGGGTGTGCAGCCCCAGCTGAAGCCGTCATATTTATCAAATGCAGTTGGACAGTTAGGGCAGGAGAGAGTAACTAATGGAAGTTGGAGAGAAGTGCACATGTTACCAAGTCTGTATATATAGATTTGCGATTGATTCCCTCAAGCAGCGAGTTCAGAGTGTCAAAAATCATCACCTATACGTTTCTTATTGAATTGTCGTTGTGTATTAAGTATAAGTCTAAAGTATTCTGTCCCCTCATAGGATCGTTAATCAATTGTTTTAAGAAATTATCTTGTACTAAATCTGAATTTTTTTGCACTCCTTGATCTCCTACCAAGTTTACTCAGTGAGTGATTTTATAGCTTTAACCTCCCATGATCACATGGGAGAGTTTTAGCGATAAAAACATTTACCCAGTCAATATCTTTATAGTTAAAAAATCTCCTATGTGGTCATGGTGGATCTTAGATATAAAAAAAACTGACCGGGTAAATTTAGTAAGAGATCAGGAAGTGCATTTTTTCTTTAGATGCAATAAAAGATGATGACTTAAAACAATCTATCACTGATCCTACGAGGGGACCAAATACTCTGGACTCACTCTTGATTAACAATGACAGTCTAATAAGAGACGTAAAGGTAGTTGACAGTCAATGGAAAGATCTGAAAGTACGAATAACATTCTTGTTCCTGACTTCCGAAGGGCGAATTTGGAAAAGGCCGAGGAAATACTTTTCAGTTTGGAACCGGACCAGGTGGCAGGAGTTTAGTCTTAAGTCATGTCACGGGGGAAGACAGTGAGATCATATTCGAGCCCAACTTGGAGGTTAATGGCAGGTTAATAACGCGGTTGTGGGACTAGACCCGGGTCTTGTCGCAGTGGGAAATGCGGGACCTCCTAGTGAGGCCACATGCGAGGTGAACGAGATCAAAGGGTGGGCTGAAAAGTTCACATGCTCACAATGATGCAATGGTAGAATATGACTATATATGGTTTATTTTTCAATATAGTCTCCCCTGCGGTCCACACACTTCTTCCAGCGGTGTCGCAGCGCTTGGATTCTGGTGATATAGAAGGTCTCGTCCTGGTCACCAAAAAATCCTCAACAGCAGATATGACCTCATCATCAGTTCGGTATTGCCTCCCAGCCAAATCTTTTTTCATGTTAGGGAACAGAGAATAGTCAGATGGTGCCAAATCAGAGAATGGGGGGGGGTGGGATGATCAACCAGTTCAAAGCCACAGTCACCGACTTGTGTGCAGGAGCATTGTCTTGGTGAAAGAGAACCCCACTTCGTCAGTTTTCCAGGCCATTTTGACTTGATTGCCTTTCGCAACTGCATCAGCAAGTTAGCGTAGTATTCTTCGTTGATAGTTTGTTCTTTCTGAAGGCAATCAATGAACAGAATGCCCTTTGCATCCCAGAACACGGAGGCCATCACCTTACCTTCCGATGACACCACCGTGGCCTTCTTTGAAAGGAGAGAAGAGGGATGTTTCCAATGCACTGACTGCCGTTTAATCTCTGGCTCAAAGTGGTGAGCCCAAAACTCATCTTGGGTGAGGAAACGTTCAAGAAAACTGACCGGATCTGCTTAAAAAAGTACCAAGTTTGCCTGCGATATGACCAGACTGGTGTGCTTTTAATCAGACCCACCGAGCGGACACCTTCGACATATCAAGTTCTTTATGCAGAATGTTCTTTATTCGTTCACAGGAGATAACAACGGTAGCTATCTGATTAACAGTTAAACGTCTGTCATCCATCAGCATGTGGTGAACACGGTCGTATTTTCTTGGGTGATTGTTGTGGCAGGACGTCCCAGCCTTGTGTCATCTTCAAGGCTTTCCCTACCCCTCTTGAATTCGGCTGCCCACTTTTGCACAGTTGATAAAGCTGAAGTATCATCCCTTAATGTAGCAGCTATGTCAACGTGAATTTCCATGTGAGATAACCCCTTTTTTTGCAGGTATTTGAAAACACCACGGTGCGAAATTTTATACATATTCACAAAATATCTCTGGTTCTTCTTTTCAAAGTCCTTAATTACTGTATCAGTATCAGTTACTCTAAAAAAAAAATAATGCCCTTACTATAGTGTTGAATTTAATGCATGAAATTTTCATTGTTGTGGCATAACTACTTCCGAGTCAGCCTATGAAATTTATAAAAACCTAACCAGTAGGATTTTGTGTGCCTAGCATAAAGTTATACTCCACTCCCAAAGCAACAAGGGCATATACTAATACTCCCAAATGAATGACGGATAGACTGAAAATGAGATCGGAATAAAAAGATGACTTGATGTTAGAAAGAAAAGGAGATAAACACACTTTAGGCATAGGTATAATGAAATGGCTAGACTAGTTAAAAAGAACAAGCAAACAGCAAAACGTAACTACAAAAATAAGGTTGCAAGACAATCAGAATTTGACCCAAAAGGATTATTTTATCTCTACAGAACTAAAAATAAGAAGAGAATAGACCCAAATAAATCCAGCAAGGACACCTTAATAGATTTAGAGAAAAAAATGAGCGAGCCATTTAACATATATTTTCTCTCAGTATTTACTAAAGGGAGAATAGATATGGTACATGAGTGTGAAAAGATCTTTAGTAGTGATGCAAACGAGGTCATCATATTAAGACACTAAAGTAGAACTCACAGTAATATATTCAAAATGGAAAATTATAGATTTAAGAAGGAAATAGGCAAAAACTGGCTTACCAATAGATTGGTTAACGAATGAAATAGACTTAGTAACCATGTATTAAGCGCTGAAACTATTGGTTGTTTTAAGAGAAAGTTAGATAAATGTATGGATATGCATGATAAGTGGTGACCGACGTGAAATTGGCTGGTATAGACTTTACAGTTTCTTCCAGTCTTCATGATTTTTATATTTTCGTCCCTTAGCTTTTTAGTACGGCTCTTACCAACAATCGATTTAATTTATCTGTGAAAATCCTTTCCCTTCTCCCCACCCCAGGAAGGATTAATTGAAAATTGACTTCAAATCATCTTATTAAATTTTTTGAACTGTATAATTGCTCTGTCACGTGAGTATTGTTCAACGAGGGCATTCTGCGATAGAAAGCGCCTGAAATGATTTCACGATATTATGTCATTTTTCAAACAAATAAATTGGGTACGGGAAACCTTAATGAAATCAAATTCTAAAACCACTTGACGATGACTAGGTCGTAATGAAAATATGTCTATTCAATTCCCTCTATCCGTGACAATTTTGTGGAACTAAGAAAACAAATTGTATATGTATATGTGTATGTATATGTATATGTATATGTATATGTATATGTATATGTATATGTATGTATGTGTGTGTGTGTGTGTGTGTGTGTGTGTGTGTGTGTGTGTGTGTGTGTGTGTGTGTGTGTGTGTGTGTGTGTGTGTGTGTGTGTGTTTGAGTGAGTGTGTGTGTGTGTTTGTGTGTGTGTGTGTGTGTGTGTGTGTGTGTGTGTGTGTGTGTGTGTGTGTGTGTGTGTGTGTGTGTGTGTGTGTGTGTGTGAGTGTATATATATATATATATATATATATGTATGTATACATATGTGTATGTGTGTGTGTGTGTGTCTGTGTGTGTGTGTGTGTGTGTGTGTGTGTGTGTGTGTGTGTGTGTGTGTGTGTGTGTGTGTGTGTGTGTGTGTGTGTGTGTGTGTGTGTGTGTGTGTGTGTGTGTGTGTGTGTGCGTGCGTGCGTGCGCGCGTGTGTGTGTGTGTTTAAAAATGTAATTTCGTCCTAAAATTACTAAAGAAAAATACACAAGATATCAATGAAGAAAAAAGAATAAACGAGCATCATGAAAATTGAAGTGTGCTTCACTCAAGAAGACGGGCTTGCCAAGAAAGAGGAGACTATCATCAGCTAAATCGCGAAGTCATTCCGTTTATAAAAAACTGTAAACCCTTCAATCTATTGGCTTTCTTGTGAGACCAGATTAAGCTCGAAATGGTGCACTTTTATTCAAGTAATTATTATCTTCATTCATACAAACGAAGTGGCAGTAGTTTTTGTTTTTGTTAAATTTTTGTCTGTTACTTTAATTCAGTTAGATATTATCTTATTATATAAAAAAGAAGTGACAGTTTTTTATCAGAATTTTCTTTATACATACATACATACATACATATACCAAGGCTTTTTCCCCCTTACCAGGGAGGTAGCCAAAAAGGAAAAGGCATAAAATCATTCCCACCCTTTCCATCCCCGAAAACACTCCACACCCCTCCACCCTCCCTGCCATCTTAGCACCTCCTAGATGACGGGTCATCCCTGCACCCTGTCCACTGCCCTGGGTCAGAAGCAGTGTCGCAAGACACAGCACATCCACAGCAAGGCCGCTTCATTAAATCGGCGACCCCACCCCCCTCTCCGTCCCCCCATATAAAGGAGAGGACGGGGAGAAATCCCTTCGGGCTGCGTCAAAATTTTGCTCACACACACTACCTCACCCCCTATTCCACCTCATGCATCACAACATCTTCCATATATGGTCGTGTATCTTTCTGAATACAGTTTTGATTAAAGCATTACTTTATTAAATTGAAAAAATATCTTTTTTTAAATGAACTTTGACCAATTTTAACAGAAAAGAGAAAATATTTTATCTATTAATGTTGTGAAATTTATGAGCTTGAAAATTCTCAGTTTTGTATTTTATATTATCTATACGCCTCAGAACCCCTCACTTGGTCCCAGTATATTGTTACATTGTAGCCGCCCTGAGTAAGATTTACTTATCCGTCTTCATATTTCCTATGCCAGTAAAGGCTCAATGCACACAGAAAATTGCAATATGTATGTCGTGGAAATCTGTCAGAAACTGCCATGCACATTCATGACGAGGGCCAAAATATTGCGAGCGTTTTCTCCTTCTTTATCATGCACAAGAATGGAAATATGAACTGGTGCTTCACCCTAAGGTGAAGGAATAGTTAAGATATTCTTCCTCGTTTGCATGATGCTTGAGAAAATATAATCTAAGTTACCAATCAGTGTTTTTCTTGTTTATACAGAATGGACATGAAATACTCACGCCTCATACATACCCAGAGACTCATGACCATAGATGTCCAAATCACTCATATTATCAGCATGCTCTGCATATAACATTTTCAACCTGTATTTACTCCAACAGGTATAAATTTACAATTGTTATGGAAATATGAGCTAAAGATGCTTCAGCTGTGTAGTTCTAAAAGCTGTATATCCTTGGATAAGAGAAAGACACGCATAGGTGAGACTCAAAGATAAATATTTGAGATGTAACAGTTTTGCTTTGGGATGGAGATGAACAGACTAAGAAAAAAATATGTAGAATGTTACAGTAATGATAAAAGCGATAATCAATATATTGGTAGACTTCGGCTCTAAATCACCCTGCGTTCGTATAAGTCTTTACTGGAAAAGAAAAGAAAAAAAAAACTGTTCTTTAACCAATTGTATCAGTGTCCACTTCGCGTTCTTTATTCTATTTCAGTTTCATCTGAAATTCTTTTAGTTATACAGGAACAAAACACATACATATTTATATTAGAATATATAGACGAAACATTTTTATACAACCACTTTTGTTATCCTTTTTCTGAAATTCGTGATCCAAGTTTTCACGCATATGTATTTATACATATATGTGTATATGTATGTATGTATTTATATATGTACGTATGTATGTATGTACGTATGTATGTACGTATGTATGTATGTATGTATGCATGTATGTATGTATGTATGTATGTATGTATGTATGTATGTATGTATGTATGTATGTATGTATGTATGTATGCATGTATGTATGTATGTATGTATGTATGTATGTATGCATGTATGTATGTACGTATGTATGTATGTATGTATGTATGTATGTATGTATGTATGTATGTATGTATGTATGTATGTATGTATGTATGTATGTATGTATGTATGTATGTATGTGGGTATGTATGTATGTATGTATGTCTGTATGTATGTATGTATGTATGTATGTATGTATGTATGTATGTATGTATGTATGTATGTATGTATGTATGTGTGTATGTATGTATGTATGTATGTATGTATGTGTATATGCATGTCTGTAAGTGTGTATGTATGTATGTATGTATGTATGTATGTATGTATGTATGTATGTATGTATGTATGTATGTATGTATGTATGTATGTATGTATGTATGTATGTATGTATGTATATATGTATGAATATATATGCATAAAGTATATTATTACCATGTTGGAGCTCAAGTAAGAGCTCACTTATTGCAGTTTTATTTACCCTTTCTGTATAAGAAAAATATTACTGGAAATAAAAACGTGACAATGATAGAATAATCCACTGCCTTGGGTCAAAATCAGTGTCACAATACACAGCACATCCACAGCCAGGCCACCTCATTAAATCGGCGACCCCCC
>NC_134807.1:37845137-37847637 GCF_046742065.1 Oratosquilla oratoria | reverse complement strand
GTCTACGACGGTATGGGGTAGTTTAGTGACTTCGATCGCACGATGCATTTTTTTAAATAAATAGATGATATATTTTTGTACTAATGATGTCCTTCCTTCATGCTGTGTCTTCTATCAACGCAAAAGTGTATTCGAGGATGATTCCAACTAGAACCATAGTAATTAGTTCATTGTAGATTTCGCACACACGGTATGTGAGCGAGCAAGAGTAAGAGATTGGTATACGGTAGTCTGTGCTCTCTAAGGGATCCGTCCAGGTTGTACGTCACGCCAAATCAACCTTAGTGTACGGGTATACCTGTCTCCCTTATTTCTCATCTGTGCTATTTGCTTCTTTTTATTCTATACGTAGTAGAAAAAGATGTATAGTACATTGAGCACCCACCCCATCTCACATGTGCCGCCTGAGATACCTCGGCTCTTCCACGTCCTGTAAGATATATTAAAAAAATTATAATCATAAAAAGTTATATTCATTGTACTATGTAGATTCCTTTACTGTATACAGAAAGTAAAATAATCGCACATAGATGGGAAATAAGAGAGAGAGAACATAAGAATATAAGAATGAAGAAGATTGCAGGAGACCATAAGGCCTACACTAGACAGTTCTATGTCCATTACCACCTGTCATTTCCATCCGTAAAGTTGTCTCACCGTTTCTTAAAACAACTGATAGTTTCAGCGTTCGCTACATGGTTACTAAGTCTATTCCATTCGTTGACCACCCTATTAGTAAACTAATTCTTGCCTATTTCTTTCATAAATCTAAATTTGTCCAGTTTAAATCCATTACTGTGAGTCTTGCTCTATTGTCAATATGATGACCTTGTTTGCGTCACCCTTGTTAAAGCCTGTGATCCACTCAAGCACTTCTATTTGATCACCCCGCACTCTTCGTCTTTCCAGAGAGTGTAAGTTAAGGTGCCTAAGCCTCTCTTCGTAAAGTAAATTTCTGAGCCCATATATCATTTTGGTCATTCTTCTCTGTACTGATTCTAGTGAATTGATGTCTGTTCTATAAGACGGAGACAAAAACTATACCGCATAATAAAGGATGGGTCTAAATAACGCTAGATAGAGTTTGATAACTACCTCAGCACTTCTATCTTATAACCGTCTTAGCAATAAAACCTAATGCTCTGTTAGCTTTATTCCTTGTGCTAATGCACTGTTTCCTGGATTTAAGGTCAGAACTCGCACTCAATTTTCTCTAAAAACGTGTTATCTAAGCTACATATATTTTTGGTATTGTGTAGACTTACGTCTAACATGCTGCGCTTTGCGATATTGAAGTTCATTTGCCATTTCACTGACCATTAGAACAATTTTTTAAGATCAGCCTGCAGAATCTCGGCGTCGTCTCCTGAACTAATTAGGCGTCCTATTTTAGTGTCGTCCGCAAACTTACTAACATTACTAATAATCCCATTGCCCAAGTCGTTTATGTATATAATGTACATATTGAACAATAAGGGACCCAAAACCGAGCCCTGGGGGACCTGGATTTTACACCATTTATGGTGACCCGCTGTTTTCTGTTTCTGATCCAAGATTTAATCCATTCTAACATTTTCCCTCCTATACCATAGGCTTTGATTTTATTTAGTAGTCTCTGGTGGGACACCTTGTCGAACGCTCTGCTAAAGTCAAGGTAAATAACATCGTAACTGTCATTGTTATCTGACGCCTAATATATTTCAGTGTAAAGGGATAGAAGATTAGTCACACATGACTTACCCTTGGAGAAACTATGTTGTGTGTCACGAATGAAATTATGTCTCTCGATGTGTTCTTTGAGTCTATCAACTATCATTGATTCAAACATTTTACCTATAACTGATGTCAAACTGATTGGCCTGTAGTTGCATATAGATGATTTATATTTCCTTCTTAAAAAAAGGAACAAGGTTTGCCTGCCCCTAAGTAATAGGTACAAAACTAGTATCTATCGACTTAATAAATGTTTCTGTTAACTGGTCGCAGATTTCAAATTTACACTCCTTAAGCACTCTCAAAAAAATTTTGTCTGGTTCCTTGAATTTGGTAGCTTTAAGTCTTTCAATCTTTTTGACTACATCTACCTTATTAATGCTGATATTAGATAGTCTACTTTCTTCATCCGCACTAAAAATCGGATCGGAGTCAGGTATATCATATAACATCTCCTTAATAAAATCGAGGGAAAATATTTGTTAAACGCTTCACTCATTTTTCCTCCGATTCTATCATGACATTTTCGTCATTTTGAATTGAGCCCATTATTTCCTTATTTTTTGTTTTGTAGAGATGAAAGAAGACCTTTAAGTTGAATCTCACTTGTCTAGCAACCTTAATTTCACAGTTACGTTTCGCTGTGCGTGTATCTTTTTTGGATCTAAGGTGTGCTTCCTCGTTATTTATTGTTACGTAAAATTCTCTTTTCATTCCGACCTCATGTTTCAGCATATCCGTCATCCATTTGGGAACATCACTATTTTTCCGTATTGACTTGTGGGGA
>NC_134807.1:37822637-37835137 GCF_046742065.1 Oratosquilla oratoria | reverse complement strand
TCCAAGCGTCATAGATTCCCGAGATGGCCATTCTGAGCGTATATAATGTTCTGATCTGGCCCTACTGGCCCACTTGCAAAGAAAGCACATAAATTTGGTGTATCCAGTTTGTAGCCCAATAAGTATGGCTACTACTTTCAAGTCTGCACAAATTAACCACTCATGCTCTTTGTAACTTATGCGGTCTAGATTAAAAGCAAGGTTCTCATATGTCTCTCTTAAAATGACTGAGTAAGCAACTGGAACTGAAGGCATGGTGTTCCCAATGTGCAACAGAACTGCTTTTATGCTGTAAAGGGATCCATCTATGAATAGCCTCCACTCATTGGGTTCATAGGACAGCTCAAGGGCACTGAATAGGCCTCTGATATCATTACAATAAGTCAAGTTGTTTTCCAAAGTGAAGAAATCCTGTAGATTTGCAGAACGCTTCCTAAATACTGTAATTCGAGCTTCTTCATCCAACAGGTGCCATTGTTGCAAACGTGAGGCCAGGAGTTCACTCTGTTGCTTAGTAAGTGTTAGATCACGAACTAGATCATTGAGTTCTGGTTGGGTGATGAGGTGTGGTTTCTTATCAGATTCAAGTTGTGTCGTATACGTTGCATCTTGAGATTCTGAATCGTCTGAGTTGCTCGTGTCATCGCTTGGTAGTTCAGAGGGCGGCTGTGGTACAGGAATATCACTTGAATGTAGAACTGGGCGAATAGCAGACTGAAGATCTGGATACACGATAGATTTCTTGCCTTTTCTGTTGCGACCTGCAGGAAAATAAAATAAAATCAGACTAAAAATGGATACTATTGGTTGTGATCACGTGCAAAAATAGTGGAAGTGCAACTTATTATGTATTTCGATCTTTTTTACTGATACATCTCTTGAAAATATATATAAAAACAGTAAAAAATAAACACTGAACACCCACCTTTAATATCCGTTAAGCAGAAGTAGCAATCTGTTGAGTGGTCCTTTGGCTCCCTCCAGACCATTGGTACGCCAAACATGAGGCCAGTCCCTTTGCCTTTCACCCAGGCAGAAAGGGAACTTGTACACCTGACACAACATATGTGAGGTGCCCAGCTTTTGTCCTGGTCACCCACTTTACATCCAAAGTACAGCTCATAAAGTTTCTTTACACGTTGAGTCAACTGTCTCTTGTATTGCCTTAATGTAACTGATCCACATATATAACAAAACTTGTCTGGCGAATTCTTGCATTCTCTAGGCATCTTAACTCTGTATCCTGTTAAGAAAAAAAAAACACATAGCTATGTGAAAAATTATATAAATGGTAAAAGCAACAAAAAATACCATTCAGATAGACATTGCGGGCACTGCTATTTACGAAGAACTGGAGGGTCACAGAAAGAAACGGATGTTATATTCGTGATCTACGCAAAAAAATAACTCTAGAAAAGGATAGTCTCATTTCCGTTTTTTTTTTCATTGTTATACAGTGTAATCAAACAAAAATATCATAGTATGCCGTATCTACCCACTAGTTGAACAGCTTTATTCAACATTCTCAGAGAAATTTCAATGTGCAAAATCACATGTGTAGTTAACGATGAGGTTTTCAATTTGTGGTTAGAAATGTTCCACCCTATTAAATAGAATCTGAAGTACCAAGCTAGAAAATTTACAAGAGATCATTGTGCTTAGAGCCATCAATGTTTCTTGATGATTTCTTACTCGCCACAAGCCAGTTAAAGCCCGGTTTTCAACAAGATTATTCTAGGCTTTTTCATTGGCTTCGTTTTGTTTACAAGAAATATATCATCATGATACACTGAACAATTTGAGGTTTAGGAGAAGAATTATAAGTCATTGACAAAGGAAAATAAATACAACTATACTGAGCAACTGCTCTCCTCCTACAATGTAGAATGTACACATTTTTTTTTTTGGGGGGGGGAGGAATAAGAAAAATAGATTCGTATAAAAAAAATATCATTTGGGTAATAGCCTTCAGAAAATAAGTCATTCTATGGCAAGATTTTACAACTATGTTAGATTATTATTAGTATTATTATTATTATTATTATTATTATTATCATTATTATTATTATTATTATTATTATTATTATTATTACTATTACTATTACTATTATTATTATTATTATTATTATTATTATTGTTATTATTATTATTATTATTATTATTATCATCATTATTATTATTATCATTATTATTATCATTATTACCATTATTATTATTATCACCATTATTATTATTACTATTATTATTATTATTATTATTATTATTATTATTATTATTATTATTATTATTATTATTATTATTATTATTATTATTATTATTATTATTATCACTAATATCATTGTTATTATTATGATTATTATTATTATTATTATTATTATTATCATTATTATTATTATTATCATTATTATCATTATTGTTATTATCACCATTATTATTATTATTATTATTATTATTATTATTATTATTATTATTATTATTATTATTATCATTATTATTATTATCATTATTACTATTATTATTATCATTATTATTAATATCATCATTATCATCATTATTATCATTATTATTAATATCATCATTATCATCATTGTCGTCATTGCCGTCATCATAATCATCATCATCATCATTATCGTTATTATTATTATTATTATTATTATTATTATTATTATTATTATTATTGTTGTTATTATCATTACTATTATTATCATTATCATTATCATTATCAATCATTATCATTATCATCATTATCATCATTATCATCATTATCATCATTATCATCATTATCATCATTATTATCATTATTATCATTATTATCATCATTATCATTATCATTATCATCATTATTATCATTATCATTATTATCATCATTATTATTATTATCATTGTTCTTGTTATCATTATCATTATTATCATTATTATTACTATTATTATTATTATAATTATCATTATAATTATTATTACTATTATTCTTGTTATAATTATTATTATAATTATAATTATTATTATAATTATTATTATTATTATTATTATTATTATTATTATTATTATTATTATTATTATTATTATTATTATTATTATTATTATTATTATTATTATCATTAATATTATTATATTTTTTATTGATATTACCATTACTCTGATCGGTATTGCTTGCATTATCATTATTATTGCTGTTGTTCATTATTTGTTACAATAAATATGTGATGTCCACACTTGTCGCCAACTCCGGCTGCACGGAGAGATAGTGAGGTCCCCCTTATGTATAAATGCCCACAGCTTGTTTTGCACACCATTCCTTTGAAAAAGCATACCTGCGAAACTAGTCAAAACTAATTTCAAACTAAGACTACTGTGTTTGTTACTCCACTTAAGTCAACCTGCCAAAATGTTTCAACAAATATACATATGCATATATACATACATATACATATACATATACATATATATATATATATATATATATATATGTATATATATATATATATATATATATATACATGTACATGTACATATACATGTATATACATATACATATACACATACACATACACATACACATATATATACATATACATATACATAAACATATACATATACATATACATATACATATACATGTACCTATACATATACATATACCAAGAACTACTATTACACAGTACGCGCGCACCCAGATCCCTGGGTCCGCTAGCGGAGGCCATTGCTTTCTTTGTAACCTAACATTTTATATTGGACAAATATATCAAAACTAAAAACCTAACATTTTATATAGGACAAATATATCAACTATTGACTTATTCAATGCAGTGTAAGTTAATATAAACTTTTATAGTGAAATAAGAAACTATTTTTAAGGCACTGTTATGCTTTGAAATGCCAATTTTAGCCGGACTTAACATGTATTATTGTATGAGGTTAGTGGACATAGTTTTTTTTTTTTTTTTAGATTTTTTTTTCTATTTAAATCAGATTTATTCGATTTACATAGATTCTTTTTATAGATTTTAAATATTGTAGAATTGCAATCTGATATGCGATCTGATTGCTAAAGGATATTTTTAGCATATCAATATAAGGAGTAGTGTTATATAGACTTGCCACAAGTATACAAGGAACGAAATAAGCCTACATGTAGTATGTATCACTGTGCAGCCCACAACAAGTTTCAACAAGATTCTTGTTGAAACTTGTTCTAGAAAAGCAGCTTCTCACTGAGTCAGTTGCTGGTTTGGAATCAACCAGGAAGGATGTCTTCTGGACCTGGCAGAGTGGTTCCTTCAGGCAGAAAAAATTATCCTGTCTGGAATTATTTTGAAAAACTACCAACAACTTCTGGCAAAGGGTACCGAGCTAAATGCAAAGACTGCAGCTAGGAACTACAGGGTATTGTGTCAATATTAAAATCTCACAGAGATAAATGCCGAGGTCAGCCACAGCATACAGAAGAAGAAATTGATGACCCACGTAAATAATTTTACTTACATTGTGTGCATTTCTCCCTTTTCATACGCAACTATATAAATTTGATGAACAGTGGAGAGCATGTGCAATAAAAGTGTGAAGATCTAAAGAAATTATACTTCAACTTCATTATTTCTAAATTTGGCTAATGACTATATCACTATAATATACTGTATCCACTCAACTTTGGGGCCTAGATGATCGTTATTAATTTCATTCAACATTGTGTAATATATTTCATAGGTTTCATTGGAATTCAGCCCACATGGGATTCAGCCCAAAGGGATTTAGCCTAACCTAACCCAACTAACCCATTATTTTTAGTGAATCTAAAAGTGGACTGAATCCTGTGTGGGCTGAATTCCAAGCCCACCTATTTCATATCCTGTTATTTCCAAATAATTTAGTGGCTTGTGTGAATATGATCATTATAAAAAAGAATAACCACCATACTCAAAAGTAGCCTAAATCACACTGTATTCATTCATTTATTTATTCATTTATAAATTATGCAATATGCTAAAACTTTCTATTTCCATTTCAGGATCTGTATCAACAGCTTCAATCCCTTCATCATCGGCTTCACTTCAATCCCTTCATCATCGGTCACTATCAGACTCCTCCACAGGCGCCACTTCTGCTAAATAATTTTCATCTGAAAGGAAGTCATCAACATCTCTGGATAGATTTATCATAGCAACTTCATCCTCTCAAAAGGAAAATCTCGACAAAGAAGTTGCAAGACTGGTATTTGCTACAAATTCACCATTTCGTCTTGTTCAGCATCCTCAGTTTCTCAAGATGGTTCAGAGCCTGAGGCCAGGTTATATTCCTCCATCCAGAAAAAATATTGCTGATAAGTACTTGGATCTTGTGTATGAAAAGGAATATAAAAAGTGTGCAGATAACATGAATAATGAAACTATATGTCTTTCAATTGATGGAAGGTCTAGCATCCATAATGAGCCCATAATATGTGTCACTCTAACAACATCCACTGGTCAGATTTATTCAGTTGACACAATAATATCAGGGAAACCTCACACTGCTGAATATCTTCTACAACTTGTACAAAAATCGATCTAGAAGGCTGAACATGATTTTGGTTGTCACATTGGAAGTGTTGTGACAGACAAGGCAGCAAATGTCACCAAGATGAGAAAACTCTTGGAGGAATCGAGTGAACCTGAGCATACCGTCCTCACATACGGCTTATACCGTTCCTTGTATACTTGTGGCAAGTCTATATAACACTGCTCCTTATATTGATATGCTAAAAATGTCCTTTAGCAATCAGATCGCATATCAGATAGCAATCCCACAATATTTAAAATCTACAATATATATATATATATATATATATATATATATATATATATATATATATATATATATATATATATATATATATTTAAATCAAATAAATTTGATTTAGATCAAACAAATCTATTTTTGTATTAAATATATATATATATATATATATATATATATATATATATATATATATATATATATATATATATATATATATATCGCCAACCCTGGTGTCCACTAACTTCATACAATAATACCTGTTACGTCCGGCTAAATTGGCATTTCAAAGCATAACAGTGCCTTAAAAATAGTTTCTTATTTCACTATAAAATTTTATATTAACTTATACTGCATTGAATAAGTCAACAGTTGATATATTTGTCCTATATACAATGTTAGGTTTCTAGTTTTGATATATTTGTCCAATATAAAATGTTAGGTTACAAAGAAAGCAATGGCCTCCGCTAGCGGACCCAGGGATCTGGGTGCGCACGTACTGTGTAATAGTAGTCCTTGACATATACATATACATATACATATACATATACATATACAATACATATACATATACATATATGTCATACATACATACATACATACATACTAGAGATGTATCGGATGTCGAATTTCAGACATCCTCGGATGCGGATGTATATGCAGATGTCATTTTGCGGATGCAAATGTGAATGCGGATATCACTCTCTACTAAAATGCGGATGCAAATGCGGATGCGGATATCAAAATATGACATCCTCGCGGATGTGGATGCTTTTACGTCAAACGTTCTCACCAAGAGGACCCCCCCCCCCCATAAAAAAAAAAAAAATGTTTCAGTGTCAGACCATGCAGACAGAAGTAACATATAAAAACAAGTTGGGAGAACCAAAATACTGCCAAATGAGTTCGAATGGTGTCTTAATAGTTGATACTTCTCTCTTTGAAAGTATTTAAGTCATAGGAAGACGTAAATACAGATGCAGGAAGGGAGTTCCAGGGTATACTAGTGGAAATAAAGTGGAAATACTTTTTGTTACGATAAAGTTTTATGACGAGTTTCATTCACACCTTTTGTGCGTTACCAGGATGCGGGACGTGGACCCAACGTCGTGCATCCCACCGACCACTTTTCCCAACCTCCACCCTTTTGAAAGTGGTTAACTATAAATCTATAACCAACTGGTTGAACTGATACTATAAACACATATTTATTACTTAATATTTAAAGTTCAAGATGGGCAAGTTTCGTTTTAAAAACAGTAGCATATCTACCTTTTCTGGCAAAAGCCGATTGCGTTTAGCGTCATATATCAAGCCAGCACTACTAAACAGCTGCTCACTAGGAACGTTACTTGGTGGACAGGAGAGATACTGACAAGCTACCTTTGCCAAATCAGGGTAGACTGTCTTCATTGTATTCCACTATTGCAAACTATCTTGACTTGTTCCACTTATTCTTTTCTCTCTGTGATATTTTTCAAATCTTTCATGAGTAAAATTACTACAGATGATTTTTCTTCTTCATCATCACTGCTGCAGGCAAGAATAGAGGTCATTGCTTCATTTAATGTCCCACAAAGTGGTAGGTGTTTCACTCGTATCATCTCTTCTTCGTTTCCTTCTTGTTTATCCATCTTCCTCTTCTAGAATAGTCGTCTGACGAAGCTCCTCACATACTCTGGCAAGTGATGATTTTACTTGATTAGTGACGTGAGATGAAGAATTTTTTTTACTCTTGTAAAGATCTTCATTTTCAATCCAATATTTTTTTTTCTCAACATCAGCTTGCATTACTTCTTTCATGAAGTTTACTACCTGTGTTGCTTGTCTGTCTTCATTTAACTCAATCACTGATCCTGAGCCTGGTTCATCTTCAATGCTTGTATCTGAAGTATGAGTTTCTTCAAGAGGGTTAGAAACTACTGATGTGGTATGCTGAAGAGTGTGTTTTAAGGACTTTACAAGTGGAATCACTTCAGCTGCTGTTGATGTGGAGTCACTAAGTTTTTTTGTGATATCTTCCTAAGGTTGTAAGGTTTGTACACATTTATGCATAATCAACCACTCAGTATTGCTGAGCTGTTTGATTTTGGAGTTGGTAGCAGCATACACACACACAGATTCCTTTATTTCTACTGTTCTTCTTAGCATGTGTAAGTTGCTATTCCATCTTGTGGGTGTATCATGAATAACATCGGTAACTCACTGTATCAGGGGAAACAGGCAACAACAGGAAAACTCGTGCGATAAGAAGAGCTCAGCGCTGCCGGTTCATTTTTTTTAATATTATTATTTGTATAATTATGGAAACATTCGCATTAAAAGTATTTAAGGAAGAAGCACTGAATTCTACCATGTGAAGTGGGAATAAGGTCTAAGACTGCAATGTACGACATTACTCAGCCACACGACACATACATTACAATCTCTCTCTCTCTCTCTCTCTCTCTCTCTCTCTCTCTCTCTCTCTCTCTCTCTCTCTCTCTCTCTCTCTCTCTCTCTTTCCAGCAGTAAGGCATCGGGGTGAAGGTGACAACCAAGGGTGATAAGCCTCCTCTCTATCTACCTCTTCACCCTCCTCACACATACACACACACACACACACGCACACGCACACGCACACACACACACACACACACACACACACACACACACACACACACACACACGCACGCACACACACACACACACACACACACACACACAGTGACTCACTCATCTGTCGTTACTAAGTATCTAACATTCCACCATTCACAGTTTGCAGTTTATTTACTATGTATTTGTACTTCATAGTCACTAAGTAAAATTCACCCCCTTCTCCTGACCTTCCCCTAAATTCTAGACACATTACGTTGTGTAAGTTTGAAAGGAAATGAATCCGTGATATTATCTGCTTTAGTTTTACTAGATGATTAATTCATTAGACACACATCAATAAATTTACTCCACATTTCTAAGCTCTGTCTGAACTCTAAGTCTGTAAGCACCAGGCAGTACTCTACTACTCTGCTAGTCTGTAACTGCGTGTCTATATATTACTCTATAATCTATAGGTTGGACAATACATAAAACACATCCGCATCCACACATCCTCTGAAGAGTGCGGATGCGGATGCGGATGTATATTTCACCACAAATGCGGATGCGGAGGCGGATGTTCAGTTTGTCACAACTACGGATGCGGATGTGGATGCGGATGTGAATTGATATGCGGATGTTCCGCGGATGCGGATAACCGATACATCTCTAATACATACATACATACATACAGAGAAAAATCACTTGAACGCGTGGTTCTAGTTATGCAGAGAAGCTACAATGAAAGTAATAGAAAATAGACTGAGCACTTCCGTATATCTAGACATTTACAAGCTACAGACTTACAAACAAGAGCTCAAGGTATATACAGTGGAGGGTGGATTCCTCTCCGTGACCTACAGTTTTCGGTCATCGAAAGTTTGGACAAGAGCTTTCTTAATAACACAATTATCTAAATTATACAATCCATGACTTAAATTCAAATTGTTAACGAATGCATTCTTGATCAGACTGAATTCTATGATATTTCTTTTCAATTGTGAAATATTTTTAACAATTACTTAGCGCTCTCCAAATCAATGTAATGGTTGAAATCTCTAAGGCGAGCAAATAGCGCTTTGGACATTTGATCACTTCTGATGCTTTACTTTTGTTTTTTTATTCTTACATTTAATTCCTGTCCTGTCTGATCAATACGAGTATACCATTTCTTGCAATTTTTACATGAAATTGAATACACACAATCTTCTTTATTTTCTGGTGATTCTTTAATTATAATTTTTAAAACTAAGTTATTACCAAATATTCTACCTCATAATCTTACATGGTTCAGGTACATTGATGATATTTTATGTATTTGGCCTGTGATAATCTGTCAATTTTCCTGCATAAGTTTAATGGCCTGATCCTCTCTATCAATTTCACGACGTAAATAGAACAAAATAATTATTTACCTTTCCTTGATGTATTAATTTATAGAAATGAAAGATCTTTCAAAATTTGTATTTATAGGAAACCCACTAATATTCTTTCATCTGTTCACTTTTATTCTTCTCATCATTACAGGCAAATGTGTCTGTGTTAGATCTTATCGTATTTGCAGTTCGGAGATTTTAGATGGTGAATTCTTAAGAATATTTAACTTCGCTCCAAAATTTAAATATCCTTAGCACTTCATTGAGAGTTCTTAAAAAAATGCTTAGGAAGTCTTATTTTGAGAATAAAACCAGTAAAAATTTTCATTCAAAATGCTACTTGTTCTTCCTTAAAATTATAATTTCATCAAATTACCTCACATACTTAAGAATTTCAACATTCAAGTAATAAAAAGAAAAATCAATACAGTCCAAAGACTTTTAATTATAGATTCACCTTAGGAATTACAGCCATTACATTGATTGAAAGAGTGCTAAAGTATTTCTTAAAAGTAATTCACAATTGAATAGAAATACCAGATGGTCAAGTCTGATCAAGGATGATATAAATTGGATAATGTTATTACTAAGAAAGTTGTTGGCCAAACTTTCGACAACCTAAGCTGTAGGTCACGGGGATATCCACCTTCCATTGTATTTATATACCCTAGTCTCTTGTTTGTAACTCTGTAGCCTACCTTGAAAATGTCTAAATAGACGAAAGCGCTGGGTCTATTTTCTGATATTCTCCATGTGGCTTTTCTGCATAACTAGAACCACGCGCTCAAGTGATTTTTTCTGCATATATACATATATTCATAAATGCATACATACTAGGGGTGATCAGAAAGTAATGACAGTCGGACTCGTAGCTGAGAGACTATAAGTGTTGGGGGGGGCGGGGAGCAAGGGGCAGCAAGTGTTGCCTGTTGTTACATGTTTGAGCTTGTCGCTGTTTGTCTAGCTTACATTTTATCGTTGCGCTGTGCGATTGCGTCATTGTTGGTTTGCCTCTCTAACCGGAAACATGGATTTTTCGAAAGAAGGCTGCAGATTCTACATCTTCACAAGGTGGAAACTCGGGAAAAAAGCAACGGAGATCAGAGAGGAATTGTTGCAAGTTTTTCCCGAGTCTACTCCATCACTGGAAAC
Organism: Oratosquilla oratoria; assembly: GCF_046742065.1. Lineage (NCBI taxonomy): Eukaryota > Metazoa > Arthropoda > Malacostraca > Stomatopoda > Squillidae > Oratosquilla > Oratosquilla oratoria. Next base: position 37,824,260 of record NC_134807.1, on the reverse strand, counting down.
TGTTTCCCGCTGAATTCGAGCTTTCGCAGTCGGAAAATTGCAGCTAGAAGATGATCATCGTCCTGGCCGCCCTCGGACATCCGTGACCGAAGCAACGACGGTCCGTGCGCGGGCCATCATTGACGAAGATCCAACTGTTACTCTTCGATTCTTATCCTTGGAGCTCGGTGTCAGTTATGGGAGCGCACATGACATCGTGCATGAACACTTAGGGCTGAGGAAGAAGTGTGCTCGATGGATACCTCATTTGCTTACGGAAGAGCAGAAGAGCGGACGGGTGCGGATTTGTCGTCTATGGCTGGCTGAATTCGAGCCAAATGGTCCGAAACGGTTCTCAGATGTAGCTACCGGAGATGAGTGTTGGGTTTCTTTCTTCACCACCAGAGACAAGCAGTCTAACATGGTGTGGTTGAGTGATGAAGAACCTCGACCTCAGATTCTGAAGGAAGGATTTCGCAGCAGGAAGCGCCTTTTCACCATCTTCTTCAATTCACAAGGACCAATGTGTGTGGATGTAATGCCTCAACAGTGTACTATCACAGCCCAGTACTACACTGATGACGTCCTTCCTCGAGTCCTGGAATATCAGGCCAAGACTGCACCAACCCGTCGCCGATCGCGCCTTTTGCTGCACCATGACAATGCTGCCCCCCACAAAGCTCGCCTCACTGTGCAGTTCCTGGAGCAGCAGGGGATCACACTTCTCCCCCACCCACCCTACTCGCCTGACCTTGCTCCCTGTGATTTTTGGTTGTTTCCAAAGATCAAGGGTGCGATCGCAGGGAAGCTGTTTCATCGCATCCAAGATCTGGCGCGAGCAGTCAATTCAGAGCTACGAGGTATATCGGCTTCTGTGTACCTTGAGTGCTTCATTAAGTGGCGAAAGAGGATGGAACGTTGCATAGAGGCAGGAGGGGAGTACTTTGAAGGAATGTAGGCCACTATTTGGATTTACCTCTGTACCGTGAAAATATATGGTATCACTATCATTACTTTTTTATCACCCTCGTATATACATACATACATACATACATACATACACACATACATACATACATACATACATACATACATACATACATACATACATACATGTATGCATACATACATACATACATACATACATACATACATACATACATACATACATACATACATACACACATACATACATACATACATGCATACATACATATAGGTTCAGTTCCAATTTAACGGCAGCCTCGGGACTTTGGGAATGCCGTTAAGGCGATTTTGCCGTTAAACCCATTAATTGTTCTTAAATACTGGTAGAGAAATACAAGTAATAAAAAGATAGGAAAATCTTAGGGAAAAAATGCACTTACATTGTTCAGCTGGCTTCTTCCGCTCCCAAAGTGAGGATTCTTCATACTGTAAAAAATTATTATTCACATGGAGGACTGGGCTGTAAGGTTGATGTCTTGACTGGCTTCAGGGCTGATGTCAGCAGGCTCGGTGGTGTCTGGCAGGGTGGTGTCTGGGGTCCCTGGTGCGGTGGAACTGCCTGGAGTACTGCTTATGTCTGGAGCAGAAGATAACCCAGGGAGTGGCTTAATGTCTGGAGCAGATGATGGACATGGTAAAGGCATGTTTTGTCACACA
>NC_134807.1:37810137-37812637 GCF_046742065.1 Oratosquilla oratoria | reverse complement strand
ACACACACACACACACACACACACACACACACACACACACACACACACACACACACACACACACACACACACACACACACACACACACACACACACACACACACACACACACCACACACCAACACACACCAACACACAACACACACAACACACACACACACACACACACACACACAACCACACACACACACACACACACACACCACACACAACCACACACACACACACACACACACACACACACACACACACACACACACACACACACACACACACACACACACACACACACACACACACACACACACACACACACACACACACACACACACACACACACACACACACACACACACACACACACACACACACACACACACACACACACACACACACACACTTATACACACACAGAAAAAATCCAGTAGTCTCTGACCTTTATTCTCCTAATTTCCCAATACATTCGCCTCCCCATTGTGATAGCGAGAGAAAAAATAATCCTTCAATTATGCAGACTGTATTCAAATTCATGAATTGATCAATCTGTTGGTCTGCTTACCTGATGAATCCCGTACCTTCATTTGTCTTCCTGTCAGTCAAGCTGCCAATCTGTATAGATATTTCTCGCTTATATGAGCCTTATACAACTAAAATAGTTTTTCTTTTCAATCTAAAGCAACAATATATGAAATTATTTGTTTTCCATTCTTTTCGTACAATATTTCAAATGTAAATATGTAATACACGATGATAGATATATAAGTAATTTTTTCCTTACCTAATACTACTAAAAAATATGGATTGGTTTAACATTTTTCGTAGTTGTACAGCCATGTATAGATATACAAAAAATAAAAGAATAAAATAAACACATATGTTTATCCATAGGTAAGTGCTTATGTTTATGTACGAGTATACGCATACACACACATACAAAACACACAGACACACACACGCACACACACTCACACACACTCACACACACACAAACACACACACACATACACACACACACACACACACACACACACACACACACACACACACACACACACACACACACACACACACACACACACACACACACACACACACTCACACACACACACACACACACACACACACACACACACACACACACACACACACACACACACACACACACACACACACACACACATACACACACATACACACACACACGCACACACACACACACACACACGCTTAATGATTTGGTCAGTTCCATTAAGTTCACGGTGGAGATAGAGAATGAAGGTATTTTGCCTTTCCTTGATTGTAATATCTACCGCCGTGAAAGTGAGTTGAAGTTTAGTGTATATCGCAAACCAACCAATGTTTGTTCATATATACACTATTATTCCTCACACCCTGATGGCGTAAAGATATCTGTTTTTTCGTTGATGTACCTCAGGGCCCTACGCATTTACAGCCCAGAGTACATCGATGATGAAATAAGATGTATTTACGACATTGGTACTAAGCTACAATACCCCACACATGTTCTTGACAAAGCTTACAATCGTGCTAAAAGGACATTTTATAACCTTACGTCAACTCAAACTTTCAATATGAATAACTTGCTAATTTTACCGTACCAAGAGAACCTGCAAAATATTCCAAATATATTACGTAAATTTAACATTTATGTAGTTTTTAATAATAAGAACACTGTAAGACAACTGCTCATAAATAATTCTGTCAATAGTGATAAAGGGTGTGTGTACAAAATACCTTGCAAATCATGTAATCAGTTCTATGTTGGTCAGACTGCTAAAACACACACAACACGAATCAATCAACACAAGAAATACGTTAGAGAGGGAAACCAATCTAGCGGTATATTCAACCACATGAACCATTTTAACCACCCAGTTGACTGGGATAACGCTAAAGTCATCACATACAACAACAACATAACAGAAAGAAATTTAATTGAATGCAGTTTGATCAAATCTAGTAAGGGGATAAATGTTAATCTTCATCAAGGTTTGTACAAATTAGATAGTTTTATTACTCATGAAATTTCAAAATTGTTTAAATTGTAATATAAATTATGAGCAGTTGTCCCATACTTGTTGGTTACCAGGACGGCCCAAACGTCCCAAACTTGTTGGCTACCAGGACGGCCCAAACGTCCGTCACGTGTACTTCTTCCACTACCTCTCCGAATACCCTCTTCACTATGTCATATATTCTGTACCTTGTTTCTTCATCTTATAATTCCTTCTTTGTATCTGCACTGAAGATGTAATTATACGAAAGCGCTCTGCTTCGTTAGTTTACTTTTCCTAGTGGTTACTTACGCGTCTATCGTCAGTACATAAATCCAAAATCTCGGTGTTTTTCTCTAGTGTCTCTCTTGCTAGTGTTATGCCGTGGGCTTCTCTTAAGTGATTTTTAGGGGCTCCAGATGTCAGGTGGTATGAGAGGCGACGGGATAACCTCATTGTCGTCATGCCAATATAGGTGGATGGGA
>NC_134807.1:37787637-37792637 GCF_046742065.1 Oratosquilla oratoria | reverse complement strand
AATGTTTAGAATTATCCAACTGAGAGAAATATTTAACAAGATAAATAAAGGGATGAAAAAGATAGAAACAATGTAGAAAGCTAGTTCTAGATATAAAATTGAAAGGAATATAATAATGGAGATGAACTGGCTGTACCAGATCATTCAGGATAGAAAAATTGATGAATAGTTTTCAGCTTGGATAAGTAAATAAGGACAAAAGTCAAAATTGCTGGCGAATATTGATATCTTCTAAAATAGAAACACCAAATAAGGAGAGAATGGAAAAGTTCTTATGTACGAGTAATACCAGCTGCATTAGAATAATGCTGAAAATATCAGTACTGTACAGTGTATTCTCAACGTAACACTGCTTCGTTATTCCCTCGTCTAAATACTCATTTCTCCCTTTCTGCATTTTTTTTATCATTACCAAATATCATATTTCCAAAACTTAAAAAAAAAAAATCCATTTCATGCTCCTAAAGGTAACCATTTGTAATATGAATAATGCCCATATTACTATCTATTTTTCTTTCCACATGTAATTATATATAAGAAACATGGATATGCGTACAGGCATATGTGTGAATATATCTCCAGGACTGAAATATATATAGTACAATGTATATAATGAATAATTTTAAAATACGAACATTTCTATAATCTAGCATTTATGCACTATTGTACTCTCATAAGGTCAAATGCCAATCTATGAACAACTTCCACCTGGTCGTCTTGCCCCCCGAGCAGCCTCTGCATATCACACTCTTACACTCAGCCATGCAGCGTCTCTCAGAAACTAAATTAGGTCCAAGATTGGCCAAGTTAATAGCCTGGCCTCTCCGCGGTGTCATTAACAGCTTTCTTGATGATAACTTAATTATCTCCCGCATTGTGTCAAGTTTTAAGACCCAAATGCAAAATTGCTTGGTCTTTGGCGCGTCGTAATTAGGACGGCCATAGCACCCCATCAAACGGAGTGCTTCAGGGGAGGGCCAGGCAAAAGTTTTTTACTTGGATGTTTTCACCTTGTCAGTAGCAGTGCATTCTGTGACTTTTACATTTCGTCCCGCACACCAATTTCCATTGCCTTTTCACACCATTTCGTGTTGTATTTTTTTTTTTCACTCCTTTGCTATAATTTTCTGGGCCCCTTTTCGCAAATTTGGTGTTTGGATCTTTCTTTAATTCATTATACTTTATGAAAAAAATTGTAAACTGTTTGATACAATACTCAGAGCAAGTTTTTATCAGCTTTTTATTCTATTTTGCTTTATTCCTTTTTGTAATAATTTCCTTTCTTTCTCTGCTCTTTTAATGTAATTCAATACGTGTATGTGGAAACTGCCACTGGACGTTGTCGATATTCAACCTTTTATTATTTAAAACAATGACGATAGTATGTTGGCTCATCTACTTCTCGGAGTCACATGTACATGTATAACATGATTTGATTATTACGTTATTATATTTGTGAATATTCACTTTTCCTTTAGGTTTTACCTATGTCTACCAAGTCTTATGTAGTATGCATTTTCATGACGTATTATGCATGTTTTTTTCATGCAATACTTGATGTCGTTTTTCTACTTGTATGATATATTGATGTATTTCGATATGTATGTGTGAGTTGTACCACTTATAATTGCAGTGTGAGATCCTGTATTATCTTACGTAAAATTCGTTTGCACTCACATTCATATTTAATGTCTTATGGCATAGAAGAATTATATCAATAATGTAGAAGTACCTCTGTACTATGCACGCAAGGGCATTCATCTATCAAGAACAGTAATTTCAAACGATAGTCACCCTCATGATAAGAACTGACTCATGCCATTTTAGACCCATCAAAGACTCGTTTGGGCTTACCAGCTATATTAACCATTTTTCAGCAAAGGTTCTAGGTAGAATCACTTGTTCTCCATGTTTTGGTCTATTCAACCCTGATACCCTTCCTGTTATATATATATATATATAATATTTATACATATATATATATACATATATATATATATATATACATATATATATATGTATATATATATATATATATTTATACATTATATATATATATATATATATATTTATACATATATATATTTATACATATATATATATATATATTTATACCTATATATATATATATATTTATATAAGGGTGGTCCATTGCCATAGAGGTGAAAAATAAAAGTAGGAATTACTTTGCTCCCTGGCCCGATTCTGGTTCCATTTATGTAGAAAACAATGTGTTCAAAGTTTGAAGCCAATCAAATAATATTTAGGGGTGGCTCAAGGTCCCTATCCAGCAGGCCCCTGGATCCCCCCCAGGGTTCGTCAGACCACTGGGTATGATCTGCTTATAGACAGGGGTATCATGCTTGCCAAGCACTCAGTGTGGTTCAGATCCTAGTAAGGACTTTGACGATGTGGGGAACATTTTACGTTGTTGCGAGACAACTCCCAGAAGGAACTGGAGTTGCTCCTCTTTTGTGGTGTGACGGTCGTTAAACTCCTCAATGAGTTTGACCCCTCGCTCATTTTTTACTTTCTTCAGACCTTCTTTGAATGATGCATTCTCTTCCCAGTCTTCTGGGTCTGCATTAAGAAAATCACTGTTGATGTCGAGGTGTTTCAGGAAACGGATTGACTTGCGAGTTGCAAAACATTCAAGTGGTGGAATCATGGAACTTTTCAATTCGACTCGCTTTGGGGGATCTTCGTCTTCGTCATCATCCTCATCGCTTTCATCTGATTCTACTGGGATCATGGCCAACACTATGGTCCGCTCTGTCGGTGCTGAAACAGCTTCATCGAACAATGACAGTGCCACAAGCTCTTCTGACACATACCACAGATGCTGTTGCAGTTTGTCTCTGGCCGCTCTTCCAACACGGTCATTGTGGTAAGAGTGTAGTTTCTTTAGCATCTCCTAATCTGTTCGAGGAGCAACTGCGGCATCAGGGGCAGAAAACCAGGCTTTCACATGAATCAGGATGGAGAAAATGCTCACATCACGAACACAGGACTCCTCCCGTTAGGTAAGATCTTTGAGTTGTCCTCGGAACATCCAAATCTTGAGACAGTACAAGACTTTTGCCATCCATCTAGCATGATGGAAAGCTCCGGGTTTCTTGAAATTGAAACTAGGAAGATTTCTCCAAGGCAGACAATCGTTAACTCCAAGAATTCCAGGTAATCATCTCGGTGATTGCCCTGTGCCAACTTGGATTCCGCAAACTTCATGATGCGATCCCTGTCAGGTTGCAGCACCTCCAAGTCTTTTCCAGTTTGATAGTTGGACTTGTCAAGGGAGCCCCAATTCTTTTGGAACCGACGAAAGAGTTGGACATCGGGACCCGAGGAAGCTCCAGAGCATGTAGAGAATACTGCACCAAGAATTATTTCGTAAATGTGATGGCGGCATGCCAAATTAAGGACTGTGCGACGGAGTTCTGTTCTAGAAGAATGCACGCTCCTGCTCGACGTCCCGTGTTCAATGCAGTTGTATCAAAGCAGAAGCCTGCAACCTTTTCATCCAAACACCATTCCTGTAACAGTTCATAAACTGCTGCAGCTTGATTCTCGCCCGTTCCTGATGTCAGTTTTGGTACACCAAGAAGTTGTGTTTCTCCAGTGGAGACGGCCGTTATCAAAACTGGAAGGCGGTCAACGGATGTGGTTGAACAGAGGAGAGACGGCAATAACTTGCTATCCCAATGCACAATGCATGTTTTGCCTTCGGCTTTGAATGCGTTGTGCAGGTCCGTCCATTGTTGCTGACGATGCTTTTCTCTATGGCGCTTGACGCTGGAGCGGCTGATATTGAGCTCGCCAGGATCATGTCCCAGACTTCTGGCGGTTTCAGCTACCACAAACAGAGCATTGCGATCCGTTGTCCCTGTCCGATCCAGGGCTGCTGTAAGCTCTGGGGTCCAGACATTGTTAGGTCGAAACCGCTTTGTTTGTGGAGTTGTTTTCTTCTGTCCGTTATCTGAATCCGCAGATGTCGACGAGTTTTTACGTGACTCTGCAGAGGAAGAAGATCCTTCCAGCTGAACTTGGCTTGTAGTTGCCTCGGCTTCGGCAACATGTTTTTGTCTACGCCTTTTCAGTTGTTCTTCTCGCTGTTGCGATCTTGCTTCCATGTTGTCCAGTTTCTTGTCTATCGCGCCCATTGACCCGCGGCGCCCTGGTTCTCGTTGCGCTATTAAGAATTCTTTGTCTTCTTGAATATGAATTAAAGACATTGCATTGGCATGCGCCACATCAAATAGGTTTTTCATTGCAACCTGGAATTCTTTTTCATTTGCCTCTTGTTTTCCTCCTCTCCCTTTGTGTTTCTTCAAAAGTTTCCACTGATTGAACAATTTCTTTACTTTTTCTTGAATTTTGTCATTCCTTTGAGCAGGAAGCCTGGAATGTTTCCAGTAAGCTTCTACTTCACTGGCTACACTAGATGCACTTTCACTAACGCCTTTGTTTAATGTCATATGGTGATGTAAAAATACACTTAACACTTGCTCCTTGCTGGGGAGCTTGGTCCCCAGAATTGTGGTGGACATTTCTTCAATGAGATAAAAACCACGTTTTTTCGCCATCTGAAAAGAATAAAGATACAAAGATAATAGTAGAATGTCTTTGCCACCTCTCAGAGACGAGATTAGTTCAAATATGACGCAATCAAATGTAACCAGCGTGGAACTGAGTGGATGATACAAGATAGTGCAACATTTCGTCATCTGCTCCCAGGGGTAAATCTCAAAACTTGTTGAGCCACCCCTAAATACTATTTGATTGGCTTCAAACTTTGTACACAGTGTTTTCTACCTAAATGGAACCAGAATCAGGCCAGGGAGCACAGGAATTCAGGGATTAATTTTTATGGACCACCCTACTGTATATATATATATATATATATATATATATATATATATATATATATATATGTGTGTGTGTGTGTGTGTGTGTGTGTGTGTGTGTGTGTGTGTGTGTGTGTGTGTGTGTGTGTGTGTGTG
>NC_134807.1:37780137-37782637 GCF_046742065.1 Oratosquilla oratoria | reverse complement strand
TTGATGGTGGAAATGTGTCTAGAAAGAGAGTTGATGATAGCAAATACAGTGTTTCGGAAGAAAATCAAGCATAAGTACACATGGGAGAGGGTGGTGGAGGGAAGGGTGGTAGATAGGGCGCTAATGGATTTTGTAGTGGTAAATAGGATTATGATAGGAAGAGTTAAGGATGTACATGTGCTAAGGGGAGAGGGTGGGGGAATATCAGATCATTTTTTGGTGGAAGGTAAGCTGAGAGTGGAGGATAGATGGAGAAAGAGGAAAGGGACAAAAGGTAGGGAGGTTCTTAGAGTGAACTCCTTGAATGAAAAGGAAAAGGAGAAGGAGTACGAAAAGAAGCTGAAGGAGGAGTGGGAGGGAGTAAAGGATGGAGCAGAGATGGGTGTGGAGGAGGAATGTGGATGGTTCAAGGAGGGAGTCTTAAAGTGTGCAAGGATGGTGTGTGGAACAAGAAGGACAGGGGGAAATAGAAGAAAGGGTAGTGAATGGTGGGATGAGGAAACAAAGAAGGTTGTAGAAGAGAAGAAGCGAGCATTCACAGATTGGTTACAAAAGAGGACGGGGGAGTCATATGAGACGTACAAAAAAAAAAGAAAAGAGAAGTAAAGCAAAAGGTAAAGGAGGCAAAGAGGAGAGCAGATGTGAAATGGGGTAGGAGTATGACAGAAAATTTTGAAAGTAATAAAAAGATGTTTTGGAAAGAAATTAAGAGAGGAAGAGGAGGCGAATCAAGTAGGGTAGAAAAGGTAAAAGGTACAGATGGAGAGATGATAATGGAAGAGATGGCAGTAAGGGGAAGATGGGCAGAATATTTTAGGGAGTTGCTAAATGTGAAGGAGGATAGGGAAGGAAAGATAGCTGCAGTGGGAAATGCGAAGAAAATGAGAGTGATGAGTGAGGAGAATGGAGGAGAAATAAGGAAGGATGAGGTGAAGGCAGTTGTAAAGATGATGAAAGCAGGTAAGGCACCTGGTCTGGATGGATGCCATGCAGAATGTCTGAAAAAGGGAGGTTCAGTGATGGTGGACTGGTTGGTGAGGTTATTTAATGTTTGCTGGAGAGAGGGTAGAGTACCGGAGGACTGGAGAAGTGCCTGTATAGTTCCTCTTTACAAGGGAAAAGGGGACAAGTGTGAATGTAGTAGTTTCAGAGGGATTAGCCTGTTAAGTGTAGTAGGGAAGGCTTATGGGAGGATCTTAATTGAGAGGATTAGGAGAGGAACAGAAGGAGTAATTGGTGAGGAACAGTGTGGATTTAGGACAGGTAGAGGTTGTGTAGATCAGATCTTTGTGGTAAGACAGATATGTGAGAAAGCTATAGGAAAGGGAAAGGATGTTTTTGGGCTTTTATGGATCTGGAAAAGGCTTATGATAGGGAAGACAGAAAGGCACTGTGGGAGGTTATGCAGATTTATGGGATAGGAGGAAAGCTTTTGGGAGCTGTCAAGAGTTTTTATGGGAGTAGTAGAGCTTGTGTCAGGATTAGAAATGGAGAGAGTGAGTGGTTTGAAGTAAAGGTGGGACTTCGTCAAGGATGCGTTATGTCACCCTGGCTGTTCAACTTATACATGGATGGGGTGGTGCGAGAGGTGAATGCTAGGGTAGTGGGTCAGGGATTGGAGATGGTTAAAGAAAATGGAGAAAAGTGGGAGGTGAGCCAGCTGTTGTTTGCGGACGACACTGCGCTTGTGGCAGGGTCAGAGGAGGGATTGAGGAAGCTGGTGGCAGAGTTTGGGAGAGTATGTGATAGAAGAAAGCTAAAGATAAATGTGGGTAAAAGTAAGGTGATGAGATGTACAAGGGGTGAAAGTGGCAGTAGACTGGAAGTGAACATTAAGGGAGAGCGACTGGAGGAAGTGGATAGTTTTAGATACTTGGGTGCAAGTGTAGCAGGAAAAGGTGGAGTGAAGATGGAGGTAGAATGTAGATTGAGAGAAGCGAGTAAATGCCTTGGTGGATTAAAGAGTGTAATGAGGAATAGACATTTGGGAATGGATGCGAAGATGAGACTGTATGAAGGAGTGATTGTGCCAACAGCACTGTATGGGGCAGAAACGTGGAACATAAGAGAAGAAGAGAGAAGGAGTTTGAATGTGTTTGAGATGAGGTGTCTGAGAAGTATGGTGGGGGTTACTAGGCTGGATAGATTGAGAAATGAGGAGGTGAGGAGGAGAACAGGGGTGAAAAAGGATTTGGGAGATAGGGTTGATGAAAGAATATTAGGATGGTTTGGACACATGGAAGGAATGAGTGAAGAAAGACTAGTAAAAGAGGTATGGAAGGCAGATGTGGAGGGAGTGAACATGAGGGGACGTCCTAGGATGAGGTGGATGGATGGGGTGAAGGGGGCTTTGGGGAAGAGGGGAATGTCTGTTGAGGAAGGAAGGGAGAGGACGGAAGACAGAGGTGAGTGGAGAATGGTTGTATATGGATGATGTTGTGATTGCATGAGGAGGAATGGGCGGGGGGGGGGTTGGAGTAGTATGTGTGAGTAAATTTTG
>NC_134807.1:37760137-37762637 GCF_046742065.1 Oratosquilla oratoria | reverse complement strand
ATAATGGACTATATACTGGTAACCAGGAATAAAGTAGGAAGAGTTAAGGATGTACATGTTCTAAGGAGAGAGAGTGGGGAGTATCAGATAATTTTTTGGTGGAAGGGAAGTTGAGAGTGGAGAATAGGTGGAGAAGGAGGAAAAGGACAGAAGGTAGGGAGGTATTTAGAGTGAACTGCTTAAATGAGAAAGAAAAGGAGAAGTGATATAAGAAAAACTGAGAGAGGAGTGGGAGGGAGTGAAAGATAGAGTAGAACTAGGAGTGGAAGAGGAATGGGGATGGTTTAAGGAGGGAGTAATAAGGGGTGCAAAGATGGTGTGTGGAACAAAGAGTACGGAATGAAGTAGAAGGAAAGGTAGTGAGTGGTGCGATGATGAAGTAAAGAAGGGCGTAGAAGAGAAGAAACAGGCATTCATAGATTGGCTACAAATTAGGACGAGGGAATCATATAAGAGCTATAAAGTAAAGATAAAAGAATTAAAATATAAGATAAGGGAGGCAAAGAGGAGAGCAGATATAAAATGATAGAAATTATTGAAAGTAATATTTTTTTTAAAGAAATTAAGAGAGTAAGAGAAGGCAACTCAAATAAAGAAGAAAAAGTAAAGGGTACAGATGGAGAGATAATGATGGAAGAGAAGGCAGGCAGAGGAAGGTGGGCAGAGTAGTTTAGGGAATTGCTAAATTTGGAGGAAGATAGGAAGGGAAAGGTAATAGCAGTGAAAACGTTCAGAAAATGACCGTGATGAGTGAGGAAAATGGAGGAGAAATAAAAAAAGTTGAAGTGAAGGCAGTTGTTGAGATGATAAGAGCAGGTAATGCACCTGGGCTGGATGGATGCTGTGCAGAATGTCTGAAAAAAAAAGAGTTACAGTGATGGTGGACTGGCTGGCGAGGTTATTTAATGTTTATTTAATGGAAGGTAGAGTGCCGGAAGACTGGAGGAGTGCCTGTATAGTTTCATTTTGCAAGGGAAAGGAGGACAAGTGTGAGTGTAGTAGTTTCAGAGGAATCAGCTTGTTAAGTGTAGTTGGGAACGCTTATGGGAGGGTCTTGATTGAGCAGATTAGGAGAGGAACAGAGGGAATAATTGGTGAGCAACAGTGTTGGTTTAGGACAGGTATGGGTTGCGTAGATCAGATTTTTGTGGTAAAACAGATATGATAGAAAGCTATAGGAAAAAGTAAAGATGTATTTTGGGCTTATATGGGGGTAAATTCCGACTGTCACCTCCAAGAGGGGCCCCCTGGGTAACGCTAACGACAGCGGTGGGCTGCGACAGGCCTAGCAAGCCGGCAGTTATCTATACTTTGCTCGAGAAATTCACGCTACGCCTCGGAATCAGGTAGACCAAACGGAGACGACTAGGACCGATAATGGACGTGTGCTCGGAAATACTCTTCTGCTGGGAACTATAAACTGTGCAACCCTGAAGGATAAGGAGGAGGAGGTTGTTGAGATGATGAAAAGGAGGAAAATTGATGTACTGGGTCTGGCAGAGACTAGAATTAGAGGAGAAGGTAGGAAGATTGTACATGGCGATTACACTCTTGTATGGAAAGGAAAGGATGATGCTCCACATGGAGTGGGAATACTTGTTATCCCAGACCTTGCTAAAGGTATAGAGAGAATTCACTATATAAGTGAAAGAATAATAGGATGCGTATTAAGGATGAGGGAAGAGAAAATAGGGGTTATACAAATATACGCACCGCAGAGTGGAAGAACAACAGAAGAAAAAGAACACTTCTACGAGATGCTACAGGCTGCTATTGATCTCTTTAATGAAAGATTGAAAATATTTGTAATAGGAGATTGGAATGGACACGTCGGAGTAGACAGGGTAGGATATGAGGATGTCATTGGAGCCTTTGGTGTAGGAGACAGAAATGCAGATGGAGAGAGGGTTTTGGATTTTTGTACCCTGAATAATTTGAAAATAATGAACACCTTTTTTCAACACAGAGAGTCGCATAAGTGGACTTGGTACGGATGGAGCAATGATAGAGGGGAATACGTATGCGGATCAATGATAGATCTTATAGTCTGCAATGATAAGAGAAATATATCAAATGTAAAGAGCATTCCCTCGGAGGCAATGGATGCTGACCACAGGCTAGTGGTAGCCAAACTAACTTTCAAGAAATTAAGATCAAAGCCGCCCCCAAAAAGAAGAAGACTCAATCTGGTCAAGCTAAAAGAGGGTGAGATTAAGCAGAGGCTGAACGGAAAAATCGCAGATGAGGTGACAGTACAGAATGATCAAGCTGTTGAACATATGTGGAACTATCTTAAAGACAAGTTGACTAGTATTGCAGAAGAAACTATTGGAGTGAAGTATGTTGGGGGAAAAGAAAGAAACAGACCCCTTGGTGGACTGAAGAGGTGAGGGAAGCAGTGAAACAAAAGATGAAGACTTTTCGCACATGGATGAAAAGAAGAACAAGGGAAAACAGATTAATGTACGAAAGTGCAAGGAAAGAGGCTGAAAGGATAAAG
>NC_134807.1:37752637-37755137 GCF_046742065.1 Oratosquilla oratoria | reverse complement strand
TAACGCATCCTTGACGAAGTCCCACCTTTACCTCGAACCACTCACTCTCTCCATTTCTAATCCTGACACAAGCTCTACTACTCTCATAAAAACTCTTGACAGCTCCTAGAAGCTTTCCTCCTATCCCGTATATCTGCATAATCTCCCACAGTGCCTTTCTGTCTACCCTATCGTAAGCTTTTTTCAGATCCAAAAAAAGCCCAAAAAACATCCTTTCCCTTTCCTATAGCTTTCTCACATATCTGACTTACCACAAAAATCTGATCGACACAACCTCTACCCGTCCTAAATCCACACTGTTCCTCACCAATTACTCCCTCTGTTACTCCCCTAATCCTCTCAATCAAGATCCTCCCATAAGACTTCCCAACTACACTTAAACTAATCCCTCTGAAACTACTACATTCATACTTGCCTCTTTTTCCCTTGTAAAGTAGAATTATACAGGCACTCCTCCAGTCCTCCGGCACTCTACCCTCTCTCCAGCAAACATTGAATGACCTCACCAGCCAGTCCACTGTCACTGTACCTCCTTTCTTCAACATTCTGCATGGCATACATGCAGACCAGGTGCCTTACCTGCTTTCATCATCTTAACAACTGTCTTCACTTCATTCTTCCTTATTTCTCCTCCATTTTCCTCACTCATCACGGTCGTTTTCTTAGCATTTCCCACTGCAGCTATCTTTTCTCGGTGGTTACGACGCCAGATAACCTTTAATCAATCAGTCAATCAATTAATTATTTCCTAACAATTTGAGACCATTATTTCTTGTCGGATTCTCATTCAGTGTAAAAATTTGGTCACTTTTGATGTAGTCAATTTCCTTTAGAGCCTTAAAGGCCTGTTTCGAGTCTTCTCTGAGCTTACGCTTCTTTAGGGAAAATAGATTCATGTGTTATAGTCGATTTTCGTATGATTTATTTTTTATATTTGGAATCTGTTTTGTGGCTCGCCGTTTTATTTTTTCAATCTGCCAATGTCTTTAATGACATTCGGTTACCATACGGAAGCACCATATTTCAAATGTGGATTTTTGAAGTCAAAAGATCGTGCAATCAGTCCTAGAATCTTATTTGTTTTATCAGAGGCTGAAATACACTGCTTAGATGATTTGAGATCGTTGCTGATAATTACGCAGAAATCCTTTTCACTATCCACTTTTGTTAACGAGTTTCCACTTAAAACAACTCTTTGTTTTCCATCAATCAACCAATCACTAGTCCAACTTAACAGGCTACCACTTCCTCCGTGCGAAGCTAATTTAGAAAGTAGTCTTTCGTAGGGGACGGTATCAAAAGCTTTTTCAGTCTAGATATATCAAATATGTATTGCTTCTTTTGTTATAATTCGGGATGACTGTGTTGTAGAATTCGAGTAAGTTAGTCACGCAAGAACGGTTTTGTCTGAATTCATGCTGGCTATCATTTATCAGTTACTTTCTAAATGACTGATAGTATGTCTGATGATAGTTTCCATAATTTTTCCTACGATCGAAGTCAAGCTTATAAGCCTATAGCTACTTGGTTTCTTTTTGTCACCTTTTTTGAATATGGGAGTAACGTTAGCTAGCTTCCATTGTCTTGGGACATCGCCGGATATGATGGATTTCTTGAGAATAATTTCTAATAGAGCAACAATCTAATTTTTCATTTTCTTTAAGATATTCGGATGCCAACCGTCAGGCCCTGGTGTTTTATTAACTCTGAGTTTATCTATACACCTTTTATTTTTTTTTATTTTGTTATATTTACCGTAGTAAGTTCACCCTAGACTTTTCACAGGTTTCAGTTTGGAATTCACTTTGAGGGGTTTTGTTTACGAATACTGAGCTAAAATAGTTGTTTAGAATATCACACATCCTTTCATGTTAATATTCAAGTTGACCGTCAGCAGATAATAGTGGGTCAATGTGATTCCTAATAACCTTTTTATCTCTAATGTAACTATAGAATTCTTTGGGATTCTCTTTGGATTTATCAACGATATTCATTTCATATTGTCGTTTTCGTTATTTATTTATTCCTTTAATATTTCTGAGTTATATTACATAACTTTGATAGTCATTAGGTGCACCCGAGCACTTGTATCTCTTATAAGCCTGTCTCTTTTTAGTAATATATATATATATATATATATATATATATATATATATATATATATATATATATATATATATATATATATTCAGTTTCTTTGTCAAGCCATTTTGGGTGAGCCTGATTTGGGGGGTGTCTGTAACCGTTCCACCCTGGTATTTATTTTTTTAATATGTCTGAGTTATATTACATAACTTTGATAGTCATTAGGTGCACCCGAGCACTTGTATCTCTTATAAGCCTGTCTCTTTTTAGTAATATATATATATATATATATATATATATATATATATATATATATATATATATATATATATATATATATATATTCAGTTTCTTTGTCAAGCCATTTTGAGTGAGCCTGATTTGGGGGGTGTCTGTAACCGTTCCACCCTGGTAA
>NC_134807.1:37745137-37750137 GCF_046742065.1 Oratosquilla oratoria | reverse complement strand
ACTCCTCTGTTTGGCTGGCGCTATTTGGTTGGTTTCTAAGCCTAGCCGATCGCTTAAGTCATGACATTTTATCCTCTACGGGGATATTTTGGACCTTCATGGGTGTTCTCTGATCTGGTGGTTGCATTTTGGTGAACAAATGTCTTCTACGTGTAGGTTTCATGCTGGGGAGGAGGGAGAAATAATTAATAATGGGTTGTAAGCCAAACAGAGGAGTCATTAAGTGACCTCTCCAAATTTTTCCTTTATACATATTTATACTCGTCTTGGTCACACTTCCCTTCATTCCAACTGAAGATGCAGAACGATCTGCGAAACGTCTTGGGTTTATTATACTGTGTTTTGTTTATTTTAATTTATTTTGTATATAACATAGACTTCTGTGTTAATATAAGTTACCAATGTCATTTGGAAATTTGCTTCTTCCCCTCTCATTTCCCCAGAAATCTACTTTCCGAAAGCTAGAAAGCTTAAGAAAGAAATTAATTTCTAATGAATTTGCTGTCGTTTTCAACAGAATGTGCTTAAAAGAGAATCTCCTGCCACGCTTCACGAATATACATATACATATACATATACATATATATATATACATATACATATGCATATACATATACATATACATATACATGTACATGTACATGTACATATAGATATACATATGCATATGCATATGCATATACATATACATATACATATACATATACATATACATATACATATACATATACATATACATATACATACACATGGCTAAAGGTTATATTATGTTGACGGAGTAAAGCAATATTTCAATTAATCTAGAATCCATACTTTCGTCTTTCCACGACTTCGTCAATCCACTGACTAGATATATTAACTTTAACTCGGACAAAACATATAAACTATGTTACCATGATTTCATGGGTGAAGGGTAAAGGGCTCTGAAATTGAGGTCCAGATAGGGAATTGATAGAGAAAGATGGCTTAGGACCCCAAAGAGGAACAAGGACATGGGTCAGGCGAAAGAGAAGGAGAGAGTAGAGAGAAGAAAATGGTATTTTTATGAAGGAAGGAGTGGCGGCACAGATATAAGCAGCAATTAGAAGGAAATAAGTAAACAAGAAAAAGTGACTACATAGGAGAGGTAATGGAAAAAGGCGAGGAAGAAGAGAGAGAGGAGAAGAAAGTAAGAGTAAAGAAAATTGGAAAGAAGAAAAAATGGCAGGAGAAGAAGAATTAGAGAAAGTGGGTGGGTGAAAGACTTAAAAAATGGAAACCAAAAGGAAGCTGAAAGTAAACTGAAATGGAAAAGAAGAAAAAACAAAAAAGAGATGAAAAGCGTTATGGAATGTAGAAAATAGAATATAAGAAAGAAGGAAGAAAAGAGAAAGAAAAACAAAGAAAAAAGAACACGGAAACCAAGGGGAAAGAAAATAAAATGCTTTGGGAACAAAAACAGCAGAATAAGTAAAAGTAAAAGTGGAGAAAGTGAGAAAGTGCTTCTGACGAAATGACCTACACCCTCAACACCGTGATTCCCTTCGTCTGCATATATTTTGAGGCAAATGAACAAATACAGAAACTTATGCAGAGAATCCAAACGTGTATGGATTCAGGATTGATCAATGTTCCTCTCATGCCAAAAGCACATTCCTAAGTCTGTCTTTGTATTTATGCCTGAATACTTGTGTCTGTGTCTCCCTGTTAGTTTTTCTGTCTGTCTGTCTGTCTGTCTGTCTGTCTGTCTGTCTGTCTGTCTGTCTGTCTGTCTGTCTGTCTGTCAGTCTGTCAGTCTGTCAATCTTTCAGTCTGTCAGTCTGTCAGTCTGTCAGTCTGTCTGTCTGTCTGTCTGTCTGTCTGTCTGTCTGTCTGTCTGTCTGTCTGTCTGTCTGTCTGTCTGTCTGTCTGTCTTTGTCTGTCTGTCTGTCTGTCTGTCTGTCTTTGTCTGTCTGTCTGTCTGTCTGTCTTTGTCTGTCTGTCTGTCTGTCTGTCTTTGTCTGTCTGTCTGTCTGTCTGTCTGTCTGTCTGTCTGTCTGTCTGTCTGTCTGTCTGTCTGTCTGTCTGTCTGTCTGTCTGTCTGTCTGTCTGTCTGTCTGTCTGTCTGTCATTTATCTCTATATCATCAAACATACAATAGTGTCGTACGCCTGTGAAGATATATGTTTATTTTTCGCCTTCCACTCATCTCCCAACTTTTCCTCCCCTTTCATCTCTCCTCAGTTATCTCGCTCTCTCTCCTTTGTAATATCTCATTCTCATTCTTTGTCTGTTATTCTTTTCTTCTCTGTCACCCATTCTCTTCTCTCAATCTCCCTGACTTCCGACGCATTCACCAACACTTTTGAGCTTTAGGAAAAATGTGGTGTTTGAGGTTACCTTTACAAGCTACCACCTCCCCCTCTCCTCTGTTCATTGTGAAACTTATATCCTATTTGGTAAGGGCCTTTCAGGACGATGTGCAAATTTTGAAAAGGTACAAAAAAAAAGTAAGAAAATACATTTACAGTTGACAGACAATATAAATAAGCGAGTCTTAGGTAATTCCAGTTTGTTTTGATATTTTTATCGGTACTTTTTTTTTTGAATGATGAAGAATTTGACAGCAGGATAGAATTGTCTTTTGAGAAGCACTTTAGAATATCTAAGATTTTCTATATATAAAATAGAATAATCTAGGGAATATGAAATTGTATGACAAAATTATGATATTTTTTAACGTATTCACGTATTTAATTCTATTCAAATAAGTTCAGGGGCATATTTCTGAGTAATGAGGGTTTAAATAATCTAAAATGCCGCTCAAGTTGTAGTCCTTGTCCTTTAGCGAATAAAATTGCTTGACTTGTCTCTAATAAATCCTATGTACTTCATCATCCACTAGAGATGAAAGCACATTTTTTACTTTCTTCCTATTATCGAGAGTCTACCTGAAGATTCTTTTGATGTTCTTGGGACATTTTAATTACCCTTGTTGAAGACTCCGAGGGTGGAGAAAGTCCTTGAAGAATTCTCGTGCGCCGCTTCCTGAGACACCAGTCGGTTTCGAGCCAGCTCGCACCGCCCGGAACAAGGCAAGATTATTGTGTCAAAAAACTCATCTCCGCTCACTGATCCGTGCAATTTCTTATCTTACTCTCAGTCAGGAAACCCTTACGAAGTCTGTTCTGCATATAAATCTTTCTCTGGCATTTCTCACAAATCTCGGAGGAAAAGAAATCTTCGTGATGAGAATGCGACATCAAACCCGACAGAAATTTAATTGCTTGAATTATGCTTCCACTTCGACCAAATTTATTGTTATCATTGAGCCCAGATGTAGATCTTTTCTGTTCAAAAAGATTCTCTATTCGCATGAGATATTATGGCTCTGGTAACTCAAATGGGCTGAGGCAGAACGGGCTCGAATTGTTTTATAAATTTCTAGATGTATTGCTAAAGAAAGACAGGCTTATAAAAATACAATTATTCTGATACATCTAACGACTATCAAAATTGTGTGATAACAAAGAGGGATTTAAAAACACGATTAAGAAAAGAAAGGGACAATGCGAAATGAATATAGCTGACAAATTCAAAGAGAATCCTAAGGAATTCTATAGTTACCTTAGAGATAAGAAATTTATTTGGAATCATATTGGTCCACTATTATCTGCTGACGTTCAACTTGAATATTCGAATGAATGAATGTGCAATATTTTAAACTGATATTTTAGCTCAGTATCTGTAAACAAAACACTTCACATTGAAGTCCTAGCCTGAAGTGCCAACTTGAAAAACTCAAATTTGATAAAACACCAGGGCCTGACGTTTGAATACAAGAATCTTAAATAAAGTGAAAAACGAGATTGTTGTTCGGTTAGAAATTATTTTCCAAAAAGTCAGTCATATCCGGGGATGCACCAAGAGAATAAAAGTTAAATATTGTTACCCCCATATTCAAAAATAGTGACAAAGGGAAGCCGATGAGCTACAAGTCCATAAGCTAAATTTCAATCGTAAGAGCAATTATGGAAACAATCATCAGAAATACTATCGAACATCATTTTGAAAGTAACTGTTTAATAAATGATAACTAGCATGTATTCAGACATAAACGTTCCCATGTGACTAACCTACTCGAATTCTACAGCATGGTCGTCTGAATTTATGACAAAAGAAACAATATAGATTCAATATATCTGGATTTTGCAAAGGCTTTTGATTACGTCCCGACACGAAAGACTACTAGCTAAATTAGTTTCACACAGAATTAGTGGTAGCCTATTAAGCTGGAATAGTAACTGGTTAATCTACCGCAAATAGAGAGTTGTTCTAAATGGCAAAACTTCTAGGTGGAACAATTTTACGAGTGGAGATCCTCAGGGTTTCGTTCTTGGGCCACTTCTATTCAAAGTATTTGCAAATGATATAGACCATGTACTGAAATTTTTTATCTTTAAATTTGCCGATGATACAAAAGTGTGCGGAATGGTAAATGATCACTCAAACCAATTAAGTCTGAAAAGTTGTTAATGGAATTTGACACAAGTAAATGTAAGGTGGGAAAATTCCTTTGGTATATGTATATGTAAGAAGGATCTCGGCGTAATTATCAGTGATGATCTCAAATCATCTAAGCAGTGTATTTCCGCCTCAGAGAGGGAAAATAAGATTCTATGACTGATTACGCTATCTTTTGATTTTGAAAGTCCATCTCTCATTAGCAAGCAATATAAATCGTTAGTTCGTCCACATTTGGAATATACTGTATGCGTATGGTCACCGAATATAATTGCCAGATTAGAAAAAACACAACGACGAGCTACAAAACTGATTCCAAATATCAGAAACAAATCATACGAAAATAAACTAAAACATATAGATATATTTTTCATTAAAAAGCGTAGACTCAGGTGGCGTTTAATACAGGTCTTTAAGATTCTAAAGGGAATTAACAACATCAAAAGTGACGAAATATTCACACTGAATGTGAATCAAAGAAGAACTAATGGTCTCAAACTGTCAAAAAGTAGATTTAT
>NC_134807.1:37735137-37737637 GCF_046742065.1 Oratosquilla oratoria | reverse complement strand
TCACAAATTAACGGCTGGACACTATACTTCCATTGATTATGCTACTCGCCTCATCGGAATCCTTCCCATCACCTTGGCCAGATTTTTTTTTGGGGGGGGGGGGGGTTGTATAGATATGAGACTCGGACCCTGACTGATGCTTTGAAATCGCCTCTGAATACCTTCGGCACAAAATCTCTCAGGAAGGTCATGGTATAGCATTGGAGAAATAATTTCTTATACCAGGGTGTATTCGATAGCGTTGATGTCAAGCAAGTAACCTGTCTTATCATCGAGTAATAGCTGAGGCCCTACGGTGGCATGAACCGCCTCATGAACGATGACCTTGATCACAGGATTATTTCCAACAAAGATGAGCTCAAGCAAACGAGGGCAAGGTTTCAAGGCTGCATCGAATATAATGAATCTGCTTGAAGGTTGCCAAGAGATATTGGGGATCTGCCCGGAAGATTTCCAAGAAACATTGTCGTAGCTGAAGGAAAATGATGAATTAATACGGCAATGTACTTTCACGGTATTAATTGACTATCTAATCCTGACATAATTTCTTACGCTAAATAAACTACATCATTTCTAAAAATAAGTCTTATTTACATCATTCTAAATTCAGTAATCTTATTTCATTTCTATGTTGATAATGGTTGTTTAGAGTGAATTTATGAGACGCAATGAAGAAGAGAAGAGCAATTAACACTCATCATTGGGAGCTTTGAGCCTTGAGGATAATGGCCTATTCACTTAAGAGCAGAAATAGAAAATCGAGATGTACGAACGAAGGACCGACGCAAATTAAACTTGCATTCGAATATACGAAAATAAATGAGGTGGGCTAAATCGTAAGATGAGGGAGTAAAAGAATTAATCTTGTGTTAAAGATTTGTATGACTAACAATTTCAAAGAATGTCATAATTCGGGAAGAATACATGTGATAACATTACATGATAAAGTAGATAACTAACACAACAATACTCACACAATCACAAAATACATACGAGCATACATATTGGACTTCAAATTGTCCTCCATACAGTAAGTGGCTCCAACACCAGTTCAGTGTTAATAGAAATGAAAAAGAAAAGGGAAAAGGAAATACAAGAGGAAATAAGAAAGTGAAGAACCAAATGACTCTACCGAGATCCCCCCCCCAAAAAAAAAGAAATAATAAATAAATAAAGAGAGGTTGGAAATACACAAAGGTAAAATGGGTGACTGATAAAAGAAAAATGAGAGGGTAACCAGAAAGGAGAGAATAAAAGAGAGAGGAATGGAAGGAGGGGAATAAAAGCAATTACTAGATATAATTAATTATACAAAGGAACAAGTGAATGTTGGTTGTTTGATTGCAATACATGTGATTATTGTGAAGTAAAAGCAGATTAATTTTTTTGATCAACTTCACTAAGAAAGAAATAAAGTAGATTTGAGAGAGAGAAAAGAAGAGACAGTGAGAGAGAGAGAGAGAGAGAGAGAGAGAGAGAGAGAGAGAGAGAGAGAGAGAGAGAGAGAGAGAGAGAGAGAGAGAGAGAGAGAGAGAGAGAGAGAGAATAAGCGAGAGAAAGATAAAGTGAGAGAATGTGAGTGTATATGTTTAAGATTGTGGCAAAAAGGTTATTCTTGTTATTCTTATAAACTTGTTAAAACTTTGTTACCATACTTGTTATAATAATACTTGTTACAATATCTTGTTATTCTAATATATTATATTATTCACCATCCTAGACTAAACAGATACTGTGTGCCCAGAAATTTCTTTGAACTTGATTGACACCATCGTCCACACGTCCCACCAACACAAACTCCTGTCTTAAGATGAGTAAAATAGGATATCTAATATTTTGTCATAGTTATTAAAGGGTTAACTGAAATCATCTTAACCAATTTCATCCTCTAATCTGAATAAAATCGTCTGGCTTTATCGTTAAAGAATAGGTTAGAGTATCCTAGAGGTATATTTTGTTACTTGACTCTTCTAATAAGAGTTTAGCATCACGAGAAGCGTTGATTTAAGACCATCCTGAAGATATGTTTCATTCATAGTACAATAAATTTATTCAATTTGACCGCAAGAATCTTGATATTATCTTTTTAAAGCTTTGTTGATGGACATCTTTACCCGTTTGTACCGATATGGTAGTTGATATTGCTGTTAGTGCGTTGGCATTGCTATCGGAAACGTACTGGTCTTGCATTCACTTAGTTGTGGCTTCGAATTCTGCCTTTTATTAATTCTCAGTAGTGATTGTTATCTGCTCCAATAGTCCAAGCGCATATCTCATCCACCGTTCCATTCGTCTATATGCAATATTGTTTACTTAAGCGTTATCCACTTAGGTTACAAGTAGTCAGCAAACCCCCCGTCATACAGGTTTCCGGCCATTTTATGACTCAGGGCAGAGAGCGAAGTTATACAACTACTCGCTTACGAACTGTTGTTTACCACACACCCAACTCATAAAAATGCAAACCTCACCATCTACCCACTTTCTACCCACTTCTCTA
>NC_134807.1:37727637-37730137 GCF_046742065.1 Oratosquilla oratoria | reverse complement strand
TGACATTTTGATATTCTAAATCTACGTTAAAATTGAAAAAAAAATATTTGTAAGTTAAAATTACATAGTGGATGTTTTGATTATTAGGTTTTGTCTATCGTGGTCTTTGAATTTCTATAATTGTAACTAATAGAGAGTTCTACGTGGGCTAATTTACATTTAAAGAATTGTAATTAAAATGATTATTACATTTTTGTGATACGTGGGTTATGCATATACATCTATGGGAATATACCCAAAATACAAAATAAAAATGGGGTACTTAAGATACGAGTCTGCGCCTTGAAGTCCGGGAAGCACTGGGTAGGTGCCGTGAGCGGATGTGAACTGTCGTGGTCCAAGTTGTTGACATCGGCTGAGGCCAACATCGCCATTGTCAGCAATCTTGGTGAGCCAAGGGTGGCGGTGGGTGGAGGGTGAGGTTAAGCGAGAATGCTGACTCGATGCGGGTCCGGGTCGAAGTGCTGCGAAGCTTCTGGTCTGGGTGGAAGGGGTGGGGGTGGAGGCTGGTTAGGCGGTTTCTCGTCCGGCTTCTGAATTGTATAAAAAAAGGGGGGAATTAGTGGGAGTCTATGGTTTATACTCACGGTGATTGGTGACGGTAGTTTTGGGTGGCGGACGAGATTGTCTCTCGGATGTATCTCGTCGGCCTGGGTCCACTGCGTTGGTGCGTTGGATCTCTGGTCTGGCCGGTCATAGCGAAGCTTCTGGTCTGGGAGGACATGGAGGGGGGGGGAGTGGAGGCGGTTTCTCGTCCAGCTTCTGAATTGTATAAAAAAGGGGGGAATTAGTGGGAGTCTATGGTTTATACTCACGGTGATTGGTGACGGTAGTTTTGGGTGGCGGACGAGATTGTCTCTCGGATGTATCTCGTCGGCCTGGGTCCACTGCGTTGGTGCGTTGGATCTCTGCTGAATGGATGCGTCCGGTCTCGGCTTGGGTTTGCTGCTTGAAGGGATAGAGGGGTGGGGGTTAGATATGCTTACCGAGGTGCTGAGCTTGCAGATTTCGCGTTGTTCTCGGGTGAAGATGGTAGGGGTGTGGTGGACTGAGAGTGGATCTTGAATGGAAACCTGTGGTTTTGATTGAAGTTCTATCTCTTGGTTTGGAGTCTTGATGAGGTGCGGTGTAGAGTTGACCGGTTCTTCTATGTCGCTGTAGATATCTGTCTACAGAGACTATGGTAGCGTACTGCCACCAGGTGGTTCAAAATCGAATGGGTTCGATTTCACAACCGATTCTAAGATTGATGCAAGGCTGCGATCTTAGAATTCTGACTGTAGTATCGAAGGGAGTGGTTGGTGGAGGGGTTGTGGGTAGACGTGTTGCTTGCTTGGCGAAGTGATGAGCTAGCTTTCTGATGCGGTTGATGAGAAGTAGACGATGTCTGCTTCGTAGACGATCTCGGTCGTCTGAGCTGCAGGCGCGGCTGGTCTGAATAGAATCAAGTGGCTTGAAGGAAGATATGAGAAGTCGAAGATAGACGATTTCTTCTTCGTTGACCGTGGTCCGTTCCTTCTGAATGTTCTGAATGGTAGGCGTGGCTTGAATGACTGAAGAATGTATTCGGCCTTCTGTGGTAGGCATGTGTGAAACCAGTGTTTCTTGGTATAAAGTAGGCTTGTATCTTCGGAGGTTGGAATAGAGTACCGCTCGCCAGTTGGATTGGTTGTGTAACCTTGGTAGTATGGCTGAGGACGGCGCTTCTATTCAGGGCGTGGGAGCACCGCTCGCCACCAGTGTAACCGTTATGGTAGGTTGTGTGGTTACGTAGGGAAGTCTTAATGCGGCGAGATAGACTCCAAAGCGGGAGTTTTCTTGTGTTTATTTAAACAAGGGATTCAGGTTAAACTACAAATGGAAATGGCCCTTTGGGCTAAATACAATAAGTGCCAGGCCTTGACCTAGGGCACAATAGCTCTGACCTCTGGCCGGTAGGTTCGTGACCTACCCAGCCTCTGGCGGTAGGTTCTTCACCTACCCCAGCTCCGGCTACGTGACATGGGTGTTAAACATTTTATAGGAGTGTTAGTGGTTTCAAGCAAGGGTGTTAGTCTTGTTATTCATTGCATGGGGTCTGTTCTATGTAAGAGGGTTAGTCCTATAATTGGTGGATATTGTTTGGTATATTATATATATATGTTAGTTTATGCTTAATATACTAGGGCAGTTATAATAAAAGGATTTATGATAGGTTAGTCTGGTGACACTGGGCATCTATATCTTGTTTGTCTTCAAATGTGCTGCGTTAGGTGCATGTTGTGGGAAACGCAAGATAAGCAAGAGGAAGTCTCGCTCTGTTGCAAGCATGTGGATCACGTGCGTGGTGGGTGATAGTTAGTAAGTTAGTAATGGATACACACACACACATACACACACACACACACACACACACACACACACACACACACACACACACACACACACATGCACACACACACACACACTCGGTGGCATAGTTGGTAGAGCGCTGAACTGGGAAGCAAAAATGCTCCCAGCA
>NC_134807.1:37720137-37725137 GCF_046742065.1 Oratosquilla oratoria | reverse complement strand
CCTGCCACATTCGCACCCAAGTATCTAAAACTATCCACTTCCTCCAGTCGCTCTCCCTTAATGTTCACTTCCAGTCTACTGCCACTTTCACCCCTTGTACATATCATCACCTTACTTTTACACACATTTATCTTTAGCTTTCTTCTATCACATACTCTCCCAAACTCTGTCACCAACTTCCTCAGTCCCTCCTCCGATCCTGCCACAAGCGCAGTTTCGTCAAGAAGCAACAGCTGGCTTACCTCCCACTTTTCTCCATTTTCTTTAACCATCTCCAATCCCTGACGCACTACCCTTGCATTTACCTCTCGCACTACCCCATCCATGTATAAGTTGAACAGCCAGGGTAACATAACGCATCCCTGACGAAGTCCCACCTTTACCTCGAACCACTCACTCTCTCCATTTCTAATCCTGACACAAGCTCTACTACTCTCATAAAAACTCTTGACAGCTCCTAGAAGCTTTCCTCCTATCCCATATATCTGCATAACCTCCCACAGTGCCTTTCTGTCTACCCTATCGTAAACCTTTTCCAGATCCATAAAAGCCCAAAAAACATCCTTCCCCTTTCCTATAGCTTTCTCACATATCTGTCTTACCACAAAGATCTGATCTACACAACCTCTACCCGTCCTAAATGCACACTGTTCCTCACCAATTACTCCTTCTGTTCCTCTCCTAATCCTCTCAATCAAGATCCTCCCATAAGCCTTCCCAACTACATTTAACAAGCTAATCCCTCTGAAACTACTACATTCACACTTGTCCCCTTTTCCCTTGTAAAGTGGAACTATACAAGCACTTCTCCAGTCCTCCGGCACTCTACCCTCTCTCCAGCAAACATTAAATAACCTCACCAGCCAGTCCATCATCATTGTATCTCCTTTTTTGTAGACATTCTGCATGGCATCCATCCAGACCAGGTGCCTTACCTGCTTTCATCATCTTAACAACTGCCTTCACTTCATCCTTCCTCTTATTTCTCCTCCATTTTCCTCACTCATTACGGTCATTTTCTTATCATTTCCCACTGCAACTACCTTTCCCTCCCTATCCTCCTTCACATTTAGCAACTCCCTAAAATATTCTGCCCATTTTCCCCTTACTGCCTTCTCTTCCATTATCATCTCTCCATCTGCACCTTTTACCTTTTCTTCTCTACTTGATTCGCCTCCTCTTCCTCTCTAAATTTCTTTCCAGAACATCTTTTTATTACTTTCAAAATTTTCTGTCATGCTCTTACCCCACTTCACATCTGCTCTCCTCTTTGCCTCCTTTACCTTTTCCTTTACTTCTCTTTTCTTTTCTTTGTACCTCTCATATGACTCCCTCGTCCTATTTTGTAACCAATCTGTGAAAGCTCGCTTCTTCTCTTCTACAACCTTCTTTGTTTCCTCATCCCACCATTCACTGCCTTTCCTTCTATTTCTTCCTGTCCTTCTTGTTCCACACACCATCCTTGCACACTTTTTGACTCCCTCATTGAACCATCCCCATTCCTCCTCCACATCTAGCTCTACTCCATCCTTCACTCCCTCACACTCCTCCTTCAGCTTCTTCTTGTACTCCTTCTCCTTTTCCTTTTCATTTAAAGAGCTCACTCTAAGTGTAAGGACAGGAATTTTGAAGGGATATTATTTTTGGAATTTCGTTTTATTTATCTATTTATTTATTTGAGTGTTGATTTGAGAGACTGGGTATTATGGACGTCGTGACGGTTTTACTCAACCAAGAAGCAAAGTAGAAAATAGAGCCTTAATAGACCATGAATTTATTCTATTCTATGTCTGCCTATCAAGATGTGTTGGCAAAGAGCCTTACTATAATCATTGAGGAAAAACATACAATAGGAGATAGCTACAAATATATTTCAGCTGATTTTGGTTAAACTGAGTTTCGACGCGACATTAGAATGTTCTCGAACATAGCGGGCACCGTAGCTCCGCCCACCCGTGACGTCACTAAACGTTCGGACAGAGGCGTAAGCTAAGGCCATTAATTTTAAGAGTAATAGGAAAAATTCCCAACTTTCAGTTCAGGATTCCACTAGAGAAATAGTTTAGGGAGAGATTGTAGCAGCTAGGGGCTCTGTTGAGAAGCGAAATGAAGTTTTACGAAATAATACAACAGGGAGGTTAGTAGTTTACCCATAGATACGAACACATAGCCGTCTCGTTCTTTTTGTGCGCAGCTAAAATTTTAATCTGATGCCAAAAATGATTCCGATAACAGGTATGAACACGTTCTGTAAGATTAATGAAAACAAATGTCAATATGTGAGTTAAATGATATAGTGCAGATATAGTAGGTAGATAGTTATTATTATTATTAAGTTTTGAATCTGATGCCAAAAATGATTCCGATAACAGATATGGAAAAAGGGGTTTAAGGGAGTGTACTTCACAAACACTTTGCGTATATACATTAGCTATGAGAGTGTAATATTTAGAGTACAATTCTGTCTGTGATCGTTCTCTAATAAGAATACGGGGTTGAAGGTAGACACAGTGCTTGAAGGTAGACACAGTGCTTGAAGGTAGACACAATATTGTAAGTAGACTTATACAGTGACCGGAAGGTTGGAGCGTAAATAACTACGTTTTTCCACGTGCCTGTGACCTTACTTATGATGCCCATAAGAAAGAAAAAACTGTTATTAAATGCCTCGCATACCCATATATTTTTCATATTGTAAGGATCAATAGATTGTCTAGTTGGAGAAAACCACAATATACTTTTGTATTTCCTTACTATATTTTTGCTTCAGTGTAATAATTAACACATAGCAGACCTTCGCTTATTTTCTTTTACTACCCCCACATTATTGGTGGCCCCACATTATTGGTGGCTTATATTCTTTTACTACCCCCACTTGGGCATAGGCCTTTTCGCTACCCAGAACCAACCCCGAACGACCTGAGGAAAGGGGACGGAGTCAGACGTGAATAACAAGGAGCAGTTTCCATTTATGGTCAGATATATCCATATAGACGATTGGGTGGTGGCAGCGTATACCTTGATTTTTTTATTTCCCAAATCGTTCTTATGTGGGTATCTCTGATCACTCCCATTGGAGGTGCTCTTGGTTAAACACATCCTAATCAATCGACGGCACCACATTATTGGTGGCCGAGCGGTGGGATTTACGCTATTAACCAACCTGAAGCTCACTTATCTGTGTGTCGACTTAGACAAAGCTTGTGTACCCTGTGGATTGGCAGTACAGTCATCAGAGACAGAATAGATCCTCGGCAGTCACTAAGAGTATAGAAATAGCGGATGAGATTGTGTGGGGAAGTGACGTGTTAAGGTGTATAGCTTTGATGGAACTACACATAATTAAAGGCAGTCAGGTAAAAATGAACAATAAAACGGAATGGGAATCCAGTTCGGGAGAGGAAGAAGAGACGAGAGCGAGGATGGAAGATAGACATGAAAGGGAATCTAACCCAGGAGGAGCTGTTCTATTGGCCAAATTTAAAGGTAGATGTATGTAATTTTGTAAAGAAATGCATTACTTGTCAGAGGTTCAAGGGTACACAAGGGTTGTCACAGCAATACAAAGAGGTTCCCCCTGCTACAAAGGCAATGGAGAGAATAGGCATAGACCTAACAGATATGGTGTCCGGGACGCAGAGGTATAGGTATATTATGACAATAATCGATCACTACAGTAGGTTCGTTAGGTTCTTCCCATTGAGAACAAAACACCACCAACACATACTACACTCCCTAACCCAGTTCTTCGCAGACTACGGCACCCCAGAGAGCATCATAACAGATAATGGAGCAGAATTCACCAACACGGCTTACAAGAAGTTGTGTGGAGAAAAGCAAATCACCCTGCTCTAAACTACCCCAGACCATCCCCAAGCGAATGGAATGGTGGAGCGGATGCATCGAACATTGAAGAACATTGAAGACGGCTCATCGAAGAATACTGAAGAGAATCAATTGGAACAATCCGCCCAGTTGGCGCCATATCTAGTGATTTAAGGTGCTAAGATGACAGTAGTTAACTGCAATAGGAAATGTAGGGATCATATCGTGCCAGTATATGTCCAAAGAAAAACAAATGCTCGTGCAAATTAATGCAAAGGTGCCCTCAATGTTCCTGTATATTGGACCATAAGGCTTAAATGTAACCCACCTATACTTTTATACATGTGTAAGGTTGAGATGTCCTAGGATTAAGGATGCATATATTTCATATGTTGTAAAAGGAAATTTCAGCAACAGCCAGGTGAAGGAACTAAATGTCAACTTAGGGGGGGGGGGGATAAAGAAGTCAATATTAGCCTAGGAGAGGGACTACAAACGATGGTTAGCGAGCACTTTCATTCGGAGTAGTATTGGAAAATGGGGAAATTCTTTAGCTCGAGTTGGGATCATGAACCCAACTCAATTCACAATTGCCCGCTTGACAGGGGTGTAGGACTTCAGGACCTGGTGGACAATCGCCGATTGCCCAGAGGTGAGCCCACAGAAGGGGAAGTAGTGTGCCACCCATGGGGCGAATCCACAAGAGAGAGTCGTGGCTTAGCTCGGTCGTAGCGGCTATGCATGTCCAGTCAAGTAGTATGTAAGAGGTCAATTGGGGAATCCAGCCAATACGAAGGCTGATGGAAAAGTCCACGGAGACATCCACAGTAAATTGGTGTACCCCCGGGTCACCTGAGATTCGTACACCTACGAGTGTGCTGAGGGGAGAGTGCCTCGTCAAGCTATCAAAAGGATAATCGCTCTCTGATGCAGGATGGATTTTTTTTTCTTTTGCAGAGGGATTTGGACCACACCAAATAGAATCCTTCACGTGATGTTGCGGAATTTTTCTTACGGGGGGGGCGTAGAGCCATGTAAGGACAGGAATTTTGAAGGGATATTATTTTTGGAATTTCGTTTTATTTATCTATTTATTTATTTGAGTGTTGATTTGAGAGACTGGGTATTATGGACGTCGTGACGGTTTTACTCAACCAAGAAGCAAAGTAGAAAAT
>NC_134807.1:37712637-37715137 GCF_046742065.1 Oratosquilla oratoria | reverse complement strand
ACGGTAGGATATAATGTCACTGGAGGACAAAATATAATTTTAGAAAGGGATGCCGGACATAATGTCACTGAACGACGGGAGGCCGGCGTGAATCACGGTGACGTAGGGGGACAAAATGTACAAAATAGATCGGATGACCGTAATCGACCAGATGTCCGTGATGGGGGAAATGTTAATTTTGATAGGAGAAATGTTAATGAGGCATTGAATGTCAATGAAGGACCAAATAATAATAATATAGAGCAAGGCATAAATAAAAAACAAAATGATAATATAAGACATGATATTGAAACTCAAAATGTGTCAAAAAGAAATAATCAGGAGTTTCTTAAAACTATGTACTTTAATGCTCGTAGTATTAGGAACAAATTTCAAGAAATACAGGCGTATGTCAAAAGCGAAAATCTCGATATGATAGGAATAACTGAGACATGGTTAAATGGTACAGAGTTCGAAGCTGAATTTAATATTGCGGGATTTAAACACTTTCATCAGGATAGAAACCACAAGAAAGGTGGGGGTGTTCTATTGTACGTTAAAAACAATGTTCATGCTTGTGTTTTAGAGAAAGTGAAACAGGATGCATATGACAGTTTGTGGGTTGAGTTAACCCAAACACGGTAGGATAAAATGTTATTGAAGGCCAAAATGTAATTTTAGGAAGGGATACCGGACAGAATGTCAATGAAGGCCAAAATATCATGATAGGATGTAATATCGCTAGAGGACGAAATGACACATTAGGATGTAATGTCTTAGGACAAAATGTCACAATGGGATGTAATGACAGTGGAGGACAAAAGATCACGATGGGCACTAACGATAGTGGAGAACAAAATATCACGATAGGTTGTAATGATAATGGAGTAGAAAATATCACGGTATGATATAATGTCAGTGAAGAACAAAATATAATTTTAGGAAGAGATACCGGACAGAATGTCAATGAAGGCCAAAATATCAAGATAGGATGTAATGACAGTGGAAGACAAAAGATCACGATGGGATGTAATTATAGTGGAGGAAAAAATATCACGGTAGGATATAATGTCACTGGAGGACAAAATATAATTTTAGAAAGGGATGCCGGACATAATGTCACTGAACGACGGGAGGCCGGCGTGAATCACGGTGACGTAGGGGGACAAAATGTACAAAATAGATCGGATGACCGTAATCGACCAGATGTCCGTGATGGGGGAAATGTTAATTTTGATAGGAGAAATGTTAATGAGGCATTGAATGTCAATGAAGGACCAAATAATAATAATATAGAGCAAGGCATAAATAAAAAACAAAATGATAATATAAGACATGATATTGAAACTCAAAATGTGTCAAAAAGAAATAATCAGGAGTTTCTTAAAACTATGTACTTTAATGCTCGTAGTATTAGGAACAAATTTCAAGAAATACAGGCGTATGTCAAAAGCGAAAATCTCGATATGATAGGAATAACTGAGACATGGTTAAATGGTACAGAGTTCGAAGCTGAATTTAATATTGCGGGATTTAAACACTTTCATCAGGATAGAAACCACAAGAAAGGTGGGGGTGTTCTATTGTACGTTAAAAACAATGTTCATGCTTGTGTTTTAGAGAAAGTGAAACAGGATGCATATGACAGTTTGTGGGTTGAGTTAACCCAAACACGGTAGGATAATATATCATTGAAGGCCAAAATGTAATTTTAGGAAGGGATACCGGACAGAATGTCAATGAAGGCCAAAATATCATGATAGGATGTAATATCGCTAGAGGACGAAATGACACATTAGGATGTAATGTCTTAGGACAAAATGTCACAATGGGATGTAATGACAGTGGAGGACAAAAGATCACGATGGGAAATAACGATAGTGGAGAACAAAATATCACGATAGGCTGTAATGATAATGGAGGAGAAAATATCACGGTAAAATATAATGTCAGTGAAGAACAAAATATAATTTTAGGAAGAGATACCGGACAGAATGTCAATGAAGGCCAAAATATCAAGATAGGATGTAATGACAGTGGAAGACAAAAGATCACGATGGGATGTAATTATAGTGGAGGAAAAAATATCACGGTAGGATATAATGTCACTGGAGGACAAAATATAATTTTAGAAAGGGATGCCGGACATAATGTCACTGAACGACGGGAGGCCGGCGTGAATCACGGTGACGTAGGGGGACAAAATGTACAAAATAGATCGGATGACCGTAATCGACCAGATGTCCGTGATGGGGGAAATGTTAATTTTGATAGGAGAAATGTTAATGAGGCATTGAATGTCAATGAAGGACCAAATAATAATAATATAGAGCAAGGCATAAATAAAAAACAAAATGATAATATAAGACATGATATTGAAACTCAAAATGTGTCAAAAAGAAATAATCAGGAGTTTCTTAAAACTATGTACTTTAATGCTCGTAGTATTAGGAACAAATTTCAAGAAATACAGGCGTATGTCAAAAGCGAAAATCTCGATATGATAGGAATAACTGAGACA
>NC_134807.1:37702637-37707637 GCF_046742065.1 Oratosquilla oratoria | reverse complement strand
CCCCAAAGGTCATCAGGCAACCAAAGTCATACCTACTGTGCTCTACATAACTCCTACAACCATTCAGATAGAGAATGCCACCAACAGAACCACCAATCCACCCCCAGGTCAACCCACCACAACCAAAACAGACAATGTTTGGTTCAACAACCGAACAACCATTCAGAAAGAGAATGCCACCAACAGAACCGCCAATCTACCTCCGGGTCAACCCACCACAACCAAAACCGAACATTGTCTATGTTCGGCTCAACAACCGAACAACCCACTCCCCACACGCAACACACATACAAAACAGACAGTCGGGGGAATGCATACAAGCCTCCCACAGAAGAACCCGGTAACATCGTCCATAGGTGAACTAAAAGCCCAATGCTTCATGGGCACAATAGGAATCGTCCTATGTACATTCCTAATAGACACAGTCACAAAGATAAATATACTTTCACAGTCCATACATGCACAATTAAGTGACACCTACCCTACTGACAGACTACACCTTACAGGGACTATGATAGGTGGTATGCACCTAGACTTCGCTTCAACAATAACACTCCCCATAACCGTTGTTAATAATTTATTCCCATCCACTTCTTTATATGTAGTTGAAGACTAGACCCTTGAATATGATGGCATTTTAGGATTTGAATTCTTAGCCAATCACAAAATCACTATAGATACAAACCCCACTATGCTCAAGTTAGGTGAAGTTGAGATCCCACCGTCACCTATCCCAACGCTTCTAGGAGCCTTGGTGAGCACGCCCAGTACCCATCCCTACCCCAAACATAACCCTACCGGAGTGTCACAACATCCTGCTTGCAACCAAGTTTGTCCAACTCAACATCTGCCGATTTCACCAAAACACAAAATGCCCCAGCAAACCTCTGAATCAACTGCAGGTAATACCACCAACATTACAACACCTTTCCCCACCTACGTAGATATGCCAAGTCAGACAACACCACACCACCACCCACCCACTTTCTCAACACATGAATTCTCACCAACTGCAAAATAACAATCCTTCCAGGGGAAAGCATAATTGTTTCAACAACCATACCTGGTGAACTTCCAGGCCTAGACATAATTGTTTCTCTAGATGCCTGTATAAGAAAGAATTTCCACATGCCTGCTGTATTGGATGTAGTTAGAGAGAATAAAAAGACACTAATCTTATTATACAATATCTCCTATAACCCAGTTAAACTAAACAAAAACACGCAAATTGGTATGGCTCAATTATACATAAACCCCATTCAGGAAACAAACACCACCCCTATCAACACTATCACCACCACGAGGTCAAACCTCACCCCAATCCTTCTTGAAGATATCCCGGTTGTAGACTTCCAAGAGGCCAACAACAACCTTAGGAATATTTTTCTGTCCCATCGTAAGGCAATCGCCTTAGACGATGAACCCTTGGGAAAAAAAATCTCAGGTTAAGCACCATATACACATACCACCCCCCACACACCCCATCTATACACCAGCTTATAAAATTCCTCAGAGTAGAAAAAATCCTGTCTCAAACCACATAGACGAGAAACTGGAACAAGGTGTCATTAGACACTCAATCCTTTTGGAACTCCCCATTTTTCCTAGTTTCTAAGAAAGTTGGATCTTTTAGACTAGTCATAGATTTTCGTAAAGTGAACACAAACACCACTCCGAACTGCATGCTAATGCCAGTTATGGCAGACGTTCTCCAATCACTGTGCCAAGGAAATAAGATGTTCTCGACCTTAGATTTCAAATTTATCTTTTAGCAAATACAATTAACGGAATAATCTAAACAGATAACCATTTTAGCACTGATAAGGGGTTATTAAGAATTTAATCGTATGCCCTTCCAGCTGAAAAACGCCCCAAGTACACTACAACGACTCATGAATAGCCTCTTTAAGACAAAATAAACAAATCCATTTTCGTCTACTTAGACGACCTAATAATATTTCCCCTACTGTGGTTGATCACCTTGACACAATTCGGCGCGTCTTACACACCATCAGCAATGCAGGCCTCAAGATTCATCTTAAATGCTCATTTCTGAAGAAGGAAATTAGTTACCTTGGCCAATTATTGAACAAAGGAGGAATCCACACAAACGCAGATAAGATCAGAACCATTACTGAATTCCCCACCGCAAAGAACAAAGACCAACTTCGTTCCTTTGTTGGAACAGCATCCTATTACCGCCACTTTGAAGAAAAAAATGGAATTAGGTGCTTCACTTACCAAATTCACACGTAAGAACGTACCCTTCAAATGGGCTCAGAGGAACAAGAGTGTTTTCAGAAAATAAAAAACTGCACTAACCAGGGCACCTATCTTCTCTTTCCCAAACTTCACTAATGAGTTCCTTTTGTTCATGGATGCATCCTCCCTTGGGATAGGAGCAGTCCTACAACAAATAGACTCAAACGGAAAACATAGGATGATTGCTTACGTGAGCCGCGTGATGAACCCTGCGGAGCGTAATTACCCACTTGTAAGCTCTGGCTGTAGCCTGGACTCTAAAACATTTCCGGGAACTCGTCCTAGGACACAAAATCGCAATCATGACAGACAATAAACTTTTATCAGAGTTTTTCAAAGGGAAAACTTTACAGGGTAGAATGGCAAGGTGGCACACAAATATCTTAGAATTCAACCCAGAGATTGCCTACATAAAAGGTAAGGCAAACGTCATTGCAGACAAACTTGGCAGAAACCCCCCTAATTGCAATAATTCCATCCACCCTTTCCATTTTTCCTCAGGAACTTCGAGAGAAACATAGAAACGACCCAAATTGGTCACATGTAACCCTCCACCTAAAAACGAGAGCCATCCTACATAAACACCCCCTGTCCCCCTCAGAGAATTACATCTAAAGGATGAAACAGTGATCCCAACTCACTGACTCCCAGAGTCCTCTTCAAGGTCCACGATAGCCCCATTGCAGGTCACTTAGGCAGAGACAAACGCCTAACAAACACCAGACGTGCATACTTCTGGCCTAAAATGGCCTCCGACATCACCCGTCACATTGAACACTGCACTTTCAGTACCCAATTCGTGGGGCAAAGCCTAGACCACTCCAAATTGGAGAGGTACCCATCACCTCAGAACAATGGAATACTATGGGTATCGATCTTTTAAAGCTACCTCCAAGCCGCCAAGATTCTCATTATGCCCTTGCCGCAGTGGATTACTTTTCAAAATATACAATACTAGTGCCCCTACCAGATAGATAAGCAGAAACAGTGGCCCAAGCTTTGGTTGACCACGTGTTCTGCAAATACAATATACCTCGTCAAATCCTCTCTGACAACGGCACGGAATTCAGAAACGAAGTTCTTCCAAACGTGGCCAAATTATACAACATCAACATATTACACGCCACAGCATATCATCCACAAGAAACCGACTTGTAGAGAGAACAAACAGGAAAATCCTCAAAGTCCTCCGTCCCCTACAAGAGTGTCTTTGTGACACACAGGAAGACTGGCTCCCACAAGTACAGGTCAACATTAATGGCTCTATAAATTTAGCAACGAAGAACTCACCCCACTTCGTACTCTTCGGCCAAATCCCCTTCTCCCCTATACACCATAGAAGATTAGGCAAAGCGCATAGAACTCGCATGCACTTGATCCACAAATATGTCAAAAGACCCCCGAACAAGAAAAACAACAAGCTTGAATGAAACAACATAAACACTCAATTCTTGTCTCTCACCCCAGGTAACGTTGTCATGCTCCACAAAAGATCAAACAAACTTAAACCAAAGTTCTTTGGCCTCCTTGTAGTAGCATTAACACTAAGCAACAACAACTGCCACCTTACAGACACGTCAGACGACACTCATTACAACACATGGAGAAAAAACGAAACCAATCAATTCAACACTTAATGTCAAGTCCATCCTAGACAGATACGGTTTCCTATCAAACCGGCCTCCACCCACCACCATACATTATCCACCCAGAACCAAGAAACCTCAATCCCCTACCTTTCACATTTCACTACGCTCCAGGCATTAATTCTCTATAACAATCCAGATTCTTCCCCAATTGAGGGCAGGACATCATGCTCACCTAAGTTAAAAGTGATCACGATTCTTGTTCACCAAACTCTTTTCCAACTATATAGAATCCTTCTCCAATTTTTTTTCCGGATCGTGTTCACCAGGCAAAATCATACACCGATACACATATAACAATAAATAATTAAATGAAAACTCATTCAGAAGTGAAATACCTAACCACACTATTACACTTTAAGGGCACCCCCCCCCCTTAGGTAAACTAAAAACTGCACTCCCCATCACCTCAAGAAATCTCAATCTAAAAAGCACCTTACCCTCCGAACAACTAGAGCTATATTACTCCTTCATTGAAACAACACTAGGTACGAATGCAAAAGAGATTCATAGGTTGGAATATAATTCCATTCCCATGGAACATAAGACAGGAAGAGAGAAGGAGTTTGAATGTGTTTGAGATGAGGTGTCTGAGAAGTATGATGGGGGATACTAGGCTAGATAGAGTGGGAAATGAGGAGGTGAGGAGGATAACTTGGGTAGAAAGGGTTCTGGGAGATAGGGTTGATAAAAGAGTATTGGGATGGTTTGGACACAAGGAAAGAATGAGTGAAGAAAGACTAGTAAAAGAGGTATGGAAGGTAGATGTGGAGGGAGTGAACATGAGGGGGCTACCTATGATGAGATGGATGGATGGGGAAAAAGGGGCTTTGGGAAAGAGGAGAATATCTGTTGAGGAAGGATTGGAGAGGACAAAAGACAGGGTGAATGGAAAATGGCTGTATATAGATGATGTTTTGATGCATGAGGTGGAATGGGTGGGGGGATGGGGATGAGGTAGTATGCGTGAAGAAAATTTAACGCAGCCCAAAGGGATTTCTCCCCGTCTTCTCCTTTTCTGCATGAGGGGACGGACAAGGGGGTCACCGATTTAATGAAGCGGCCCTGCTGTGGATGTGCTGTGTCTTGCGA
>NC_134807.1:37687637-37697637 GCF_046742065.1 Oratosquilla oratoria | reverse complement strand
TAAAGTTAGACAAAGTATGAGAGGAGTTAGTAAGGGACTCAATATGACCAGAGAAAAAATTTCCGTTGCAATCACTAATATATATACATTTCCCAGCTAGACAATGAAGGACTGCCAAATGTCGCCAGAGGCAATAAACACCAAGGGTTTAGAATATATCCATGGACATATTCTTAAAAAAAACAAAAAAACAAAAAAAGATGGGCATACAAAATAATATATATTAAAGTTACCTTGTCAATCTTAGATACAAGAAGAAACTTAATAGTTTTATATGAAAATCTATACATTAATACATACGTAACTGGAAGCTAGAACGCTGTTGCCAAAACTTACACTCCCACGGAATTTTTAGCCAGAGCACGCGGACAGGTGCAACTCTCGTTCTCACACTAATGCATGCGATTCCCGAACTCAAGAGGAATATGCAATTTCCCACATATTACGTAAATCAGTTTCTAAGATTGACAAGATAAGTCCATAAGATGATACACATACATAAAGAAGAAATTAATACGTATAT
Organism: Oratosquilla oratoria; assembly: GCF_046742065.1. Lineage (NCBI taxonomy): Eukaryota > Metazoa > Arthropoda > Malacostraca > Stomatopoda > Squillidae > Oratosquilla > Oratosquilla oratoria. The sequence continues at coordinate 37,697,114 of NC_134807.1, read as the reverse complement.
AAAGGTAGCAATAACTAATTTGATAGTTTTCTTCCGTCGCGCTGACAGTTGCTCAGCGATGCGAGCTACGTGCCAATACCGTAGGAAAGCCGGAATATATCGCACCTTATCAAAAGTCTTCACGTGCACATAACCCATATTTACGTATATACGCAAAAATTTTAGTTCTTGACTACGGCGGGTCTATAGTCGTAACTCCTCCCTCCTCTAGAGACAAGCATCGGGAGAGAGTGTCGGCTATGACGTTCTCAGATCCCTTCACGTGATGTAAGGTGATGGGGAAGGTTTGAAGTTCCAGGCTCCACATGGTGAGTCTCTGGTTCGAATTCGCCATTCGGTGGAGATACACCAGAGGATTATAGTCCGTGTGGAGATGTATCTCGAAGTGACCTCCGATGATGGGTTCGAAGTGACGGAACGCTTCTATGAGGACCAGGCATTCCTTCTCGATAGTGAAGTAGTGGCGCTGTGACGGTTTCAGTTTACGGCTGAAGTATGCCAGCGCACGTTGGTCCAGTGACGCTCCTATAGTAGAGCAGCACCTATCGCTTCTTCACTTGTATCTGTATAGAGATGAAAGGTGAGAGTATAGTCTGGGGTTATCAGCACTGGACTATGCTTTAATAGGGATTTTAGATGCGTGAAGGCCCGATCGCATGTCGGGGTCCACTGTAACCGTTGGTCCTATCTCAGAAGATTGGTGAAGGGCTCAGCTATCTCTGCAAAATTTTTGCAATAACGCCGATAATAACCAAACATACCTAATATTCTTCTTACTTCCCTGTTGTTAGTAGGTCTAGGTAGATTGGTAATGGCCTTCACTTTGAGGTCAAGGGGGCGAATAATGGAGTTGGCGAATGCATGTCCCAAATAAGCCACCTGGGCTTGTCCAAACTCACTCTTGGCCAAGTTCAAGGTGAGGCAAGCTTGACCAGCTTTGCTGAGGGAAGTAAAAAGTTGGGTTAAATGCTCCTCCCACATGTTACTGTAGATGATTATATCATCTAAGTAACTCCTTACTCCTGGCAAACCTATAATAAGAGTGTTTATCAAACGTTGATAGGTTGCAGAAGAGCTTCTTAAGCCAAAAGGCATAACGTTGAAATGGTATAAACCGTCAGGGGTCACGAAGGCAGTAATTTCCTTCGCATCAGGGTGGAGGCTTATTTGGTAAAACCCATGTAAGAAGTCCAATTTGGTTAGGTAGTTAGCTGTCCCTAAGTTATCTATGATGTCCTCAATCCGAGGTAAGGGGTAAGCATCAGCCTTAGTTTTCTCATTTACCTTTTGGTAATCAACTACTAACCTGAAAAGTATTATTAGACTTGGGAATCAAAATTCATGGTGAACTCCAAGGACTGTGTGAAGGTTCTATAATACCTTGATTAATCAAAGAATTTACCTCTTTACGTAGGCACTCTCTCTTGGTCGGGTTTAACCGATATGGGGGTGGCTTAATAGGTTCCTGTGAGGTCAAATTAATCTCATGTTTAACTATCTCTATTTGTCTTGAACTATCAGTGAATAGGGAAGAAAATTTGAGTAATAGTTTCTTCAATGAACATTGATGATAAGGTTCTAAGTGGTTTACCTTAGAGTCGAGGTCCTCTAATATCTTGGAATTTTGAAGTGGCAATTCTGGCTGAGGGAAAAATCTCTCCGTCTCTTCTACACCAACAATAGCATGGCTGGCAATAGGTACTCTGCGGTAGATGGGTTTTAAACTATTGATATGTACTAACCTCTTAGTTTTTCTTTTCTCTGGAGTGTGAATAATGTAGTTTAAGCTACTGTTTTTTCTAAAATAGTATAAGGCCCCTGGTACTTGGCCCTAAGGGGCTCACCTGCTACTGGGAGATAGACCAGTACTTGGTCTCCTGGAGAAAAACTACGTGGTTTAGCTTTTCGGTCGTACTTTACCTTCATTTTTCCTTGAGAATTTTCCAGATTATCTCTGGCAATCTTCCAGGCAGTTACCAGTCTTTCTTGAATTTGAGAGAGATACTGGAGGGACGGGGCTTGGACGTCTTCTTCCATCCACTTCTCTTTTACCATCGTAAGAGGTCCTCGAACATCATGTCCGTAAAGTAGACTAGCTGGGCTACAACTTAAACTGTCTTGAACAGCAGTCCTAGCAGCAAACAAAAGGAAGGGGAGGCCTTCTTCCCAATCCTTCTCATTTTCTTGTAGAAACTTGTGGATCATACCTTTCAAGGTGCCGTGGAATCTTTCCAAGGCGTCCTGAGACTGGGTATGATAAGGTGAGGAGTTGGTGTGCATGATACCTAACTCATTCAATGAATTCTTAAAACTTTTAGACAGGAAATTACTTCCTTTATCACTTTGGATCTCATCAGGGAAACCTACTAATGTAAAATACTTCAACAGTGATTTGATTGCTGTTTTTGCTTTGGTATATTTGAGGGGAATAGCCTCGGGAAACCTGGTAGCTAAACACATAATGGTGAGAATATATTTGAAACCTTTCTTAGATGGAGGAAAGGGTCCTACAACATCTATCAAAATTTTGGAAAAGGGCTCTCCTATGGCGGAAATGGGGTGTAAAGGAGCTACAGGAATAGGTTTATTATTTTTTCCTACCAACTCACATGTGGGGAAAGCACGACAATACTCAGTGACATCTTTGACTAATGTAGGCCAATGAAAATGAACACTTACTATTTTTAGGGTCTTCCTGACACCTAGGTGTCCTGATAAAGAGGAAGAGTGGGCCAAATCTAAGACTTTCTCTCTGTAGGAAGTGAGGACAACAGTTTGATGTATTTCTTCCCAGGTTTGGTTAGCTGGGGTAGCTGCTGGCTGGAATTTACGCATTAACACACCTTTACGAATATAATGACCTCTGTCAATGTCCTTAACATCTGCCTTAGTGGCAGCATTTTCGAAAAGCGGGACAAGAGTCTTATCACTCTTCTGCTCCTTTAACAAATTTTCTCTAGTTAAGTGGAGAGAATCTGTAATGGTTAATGTCTCTGGCTCTGAGGAAAATAAGTATCCTAAATTGAAAGAGTCTTCTTCATCTGTCTTTCTACTCTGGAACCGAGTTATTACACAGGCAGGATAAAGATTAAGGTCATCAAAAAGGTGATCTAGAACAAGGTTAGGAGTTTCTGTAACAATGGGCAAGGTTACTTTGCTACCTGCAAGGTCGTTAGCTAAAAGTAGCTGGATCCCTGGAACGGGCAACGAGTCTATTAACGCTACTTCAACACGACCTGTGACTAAATCGGATGTTAGATATATCTTATGCAAAGGACATTTACGGGTTCCACCGATTCCATCTAGGAGTACATCAGAATGTAAATAAGTAAGTTGAGGATTAGTAAGAGCCTGAGCCAGTATGAGACTCTGTTTAGCTGCTGTATCTCTAAGAATGGACACTTGTACAGGAGTATCATGTTCTGTCGTGGATATTGTTTCTGTAGAAATAAATGGGAGGAAACATGGACCTACGACATTCTTATTGCCACATGTGGGGCTAGCATTAATATACAAAACTGGAGGTTTGGAAGTTAGTTCTAATGGCGTAGCTTTGGGAGGACTAGTGGGTTTTCGTTGAGACAGACTATTAGAAACACAGCTAGTGCTGTGAGTTCATTCTATAGTTACATTAGAGATAAAAAGGTTGTTAGGAACACATTGGTCCACTATTATCTGCTGACGGTCAACTTGAATATTCAAATGAAGGAATGTGTGTCATATAATGACACTACGCCTACACCAAGCTCTACCACGTGGTCCAGAGTTCCCAAGGAGGGCCGCCACTTGACCAGGACGATTCGTTGTCACGGCAACCGCGCAGCACACAAGGCAGTACCGCGTGGGCCTACCAGAGGAGCATCACGGAAATGCCCGCCAAGGATGGACACAAAGTTAAAACCACGTGGGCCACAGGTGCCACGCTGTGCCATGCGGACTGACCAGTTGGAAGAAGAGGACGTGCGTCGTGGGACAAGTCCTGACCGCAGGCCAATGCCCAGGGCCTATGGGAAGATGTCACGTGAGTGACCACACATGCGCAGTACAGCCCTCCTCATCGGTTCTCCTCCCCCTCTCAGAGCTACAGAGGGAGGGCACTGGAACTTGAGGGCACTACGCCACGGGCCACCCTTCAGGACAGACGAAGGGACACTCCAGCGCCCGGCTAGACCAGAACTTGACACTCGGCCCGGAAACAGGAGATCACAGCGACGAAGCTGTGGAAGGATTCTTTAGCCGCCCAACAGGAAAGTGTATTGGGCAATTTTATTTTCTTAGCTAAAGACCATAACAGTGGCCCATGTGTTGGTGTTAACTGTCGTGTTAGGATAGCTGTGTTGTTGTTAATCAAATAAACCCATCTTCGTGGGGTTGTGTGTTTTTCTCTCGCCTCTCTTTATATATATACACACATATATATATATATATATATATATATATATATATATATGTGTGTGTGTGTGTGTACATATATATATATATATATATATATATATATATATATATATATATATATATATATATATACGAGTCAATCATTCAATTCCCGAACTTTTGACAATGTGTAATATCTTAAACAATTATTTTAGCTCGGTATTCGTAAACGAAACACCTCAAAGTGAATTCTAAACTGAAACCCGTGAAAAGTCTAGGGTAAACATACTCACTACGATAAATATAACAAAAGAAAAAATAAAAGGTGTATAGATAAACTCAAAGTTAATAAAAACACCAGGGCCTGACGGTTGGCATCCAAGAATCTTAAAGGAAATGAAAAATGAGATTGTTGTTCCATTAGAATATATTTTCAAGAAATCCATCATATCCGGAGATGTCCCAAGAGAATGGAAGCTAGCTAACGTTACTCCCATATTCAAAAAAGGTGACAAAAAGAAACCAAATAACTATAGGCCTATAAGTTTGACTTCAATCGTAGGAAAAATAATGGAAACTATCATCAGAGATGCTATCGAACACCATTTAGAAAGTAACCGTTTGATAAATTATAGCCAGCATGGTTTCAGACGGAAACGTTCTTGCGTGACTAACTTACTTGAATTGTACAACACAGTTATCTCGAATTATGACAAAAGAAACAATATAGATTTAATGTATCTAGACTTTGCAAAAGCTTTTGATACCGTCCCACACCTAAGACTACTTACTAAATTAGCTTTACACGGAATAAGTGGTACCCTATTAAGTTGGACTAGTAATTGGTTGAATGGTCGAAAAAAGAGAGATGTTTTAAATAGAAAAACTTCTAGATGGAAAAATTTTGCGAGTGGAGTTCCTCAGGGTTCCGTTCTTGGGCCACTTCTATTCATAGTATATATAAATGATATAGACCATGGACTAAAATCTATTGTTTCCATATTTGCTGATGATACAAAACTGTGCGGAATGGTAAATGATCACTTTAATCAATTAGATATTCAATAAGATTTAGATAAATTACAGCAATGGTCTGAAAAGTGGCTAATAAAATTTAACACAAGTAAATGCAAGGTAATGCACATAGGTAAAAATAACAGTATGTACGATTACAAGTTATTTGGAAATTCGTTAACAAAAGTGGATAGTGAAAAAGATCTCGGCGTAATTATCAGTAACGACCTTAAATCATCCAAGCAGTGTATTTCAGCCTCTGAGAAAGCAAATAAGATTCTGGGACTGATTGCGCGATCTTTTGATTTCAAAAGTCCATCACTCATTAACAAGCTATATAAATCATTAGTTCGTCCACATTTGGAATATGCTGTTTCCGTATGGTCACCGAATCTCATTAAAGACATTGACAGACTAAAAAAAGTACAACGGCGAGCCACAAAACTGATTCCAAATATCAAAAATAAATCATACGAAAATCGACTAAAACATATGAATCTGTTTTCCCTAAAAAGCGAAGACTCAGAGGTGACTTGATACAGGTCTGTAAAATTCTAAAGGGAATTGACAACATCAAAAGTGACAAAATTTTCACATTGAATGAGAATCAGACAAGAAACAATGGTCTCAAACTATCCGGAAATAGATTCAATTTGGAAGTGGGTAGAAACAACTTTGCCAACCGTGTAGTTAATGAATGGAATAAACTTCCTGCACAGGTAGTACAATGTAGATCAGTTCGAAGCTTTAATAATCATTTAGATAAACACTTAAGCAAGATGCTGTAATGATTATAATTTATTTTATATTATTTGTTTTTGTTTTGTTATCATTTGTCTGTTTGATTTTCATCTATTATTAGTTATGTGTCAATTTATTATTATTTACTATTTACCTGTTTGTTTATCATTCAACTATACCTATGCATTTATTTATGTATTTTATTTGTTATTTACATTATTATAGTTTTTATTTATTATCTTATTATCATTATGACTTTTTTTTCGCATCCGATCTAGATATGGACCAAAAGGTCTCCTGTCGGCATGCTCCGCCTTTGTAATTCTTTGTAATGTTGTTCTCTGATTAGTCTGCATGGATTTACCTTGTTTTTTGAAACAGGTAGAGACTGTATGTCCGTGTCTGTTACACCAAGTGCAATGCAAGTCTCGGTAGTTTGGATAGGCCTTATATGGGTTAGTGTGAGGAATTTCGGGTTTTGAACTCTAAGTGGGCGTACTCTTAGCATTTGTGTTATAAGTATTCTTAAGGTTGTCCGTATCCGCTGTTTTGTATTTCTTTGAGTGAGTCAGGGCATACTCTTCTGCTAATATAGCAGTTTTAGATTAACAATTCGGTTTTTGTACTTCTAGATAAACCCTAAGATCTGAGTCTAGTTGGGATTTAAACTGTTCTACTAAAATTAACTCTCGAAGTTTATCTAGAGAATCGACTTCACTAGCCGCACAACATTTATCTAGGAGGCGTTCTTGCATCGCCGCAAACTCTACAAAAGTTACATGAGGTAATTTCTTAAAGTTTTGGTATTTTAGCCTATATGCCTCTGGGACTAAATCATACGCATTTAGGACTCGAATTTTAACACTTTCGTACGAGTTTTCACTCAGGGTAAGAGAAGAATATATCTGTTGGGCCTTTCCTATGAGCCGAGACTGCATTAACATAGTCCAGTATTCTCGGGGGATTTTGAGTTAGGTTACAACTTTTTCAAATTGCACGAAGAAAGTTTCCGGTTGTTTCACCGAAAAATGGGGAGCTAATTTAATGTATCTAGTGACATCAAAATCTCAAGGCGAGAAAGAACTAACTCCAGAACTCAATCCTGCTTTACTTAATTCAATTTCAGCCAACCTAATTTTTGCCCTTTCCTCCTTAGCTTTCAACTCTAACTCCATTCTGAGCCTACGCTCTTCACTTTGTAATTGCATTTCTCTAAGCCTTAACCTCAGTTCTGAATCCTCTGATCTAGGGGTACGGGTATATAGAATAGCCTCTGGGGGTAACAAATCCCTCTCAATTAACTGGGATATCACTACTCTAAGTATATCTGCCTTATCAGTGTATCCGCTCAAATCTAACTCTAGTCTATCTCCTATCTCAAGCAACTGTGAAACGTCTGCATTTAGCAAAACCCTATGGTATCGGGACACAAAGAAATCTCGGAGATTAAACTACATCTTACCGGAATTGAGGGCTGAATCTGTTGACTATCTTCTATCCTTCGATCCTTGGCAAGGTCGCCAGGCTTTTCCCTTCTCCCTGTGACGACTAGGGGAAAGCCAGGTTAAAAAAATTCTGAATTCTAATAAGAGATTAATTATTTCCTTCAAACAGAAACTAAAACAAACAAGATCGAAAGATAGAGGTCGCCAAGCGAGCACAAGTTACAAAAAGATCCGATACACAGTAATGTTCACAATATCAAAAGATTTTGCCAAAACAAAATATATAAGTACCAGACAATGAGTCCTTTGGAAATATAAACGGCTAAAGTTGCCAGGACATATGTAAATATACAAATAGTCGATAAAGTATCGATATTCAATAGAAAATAGTCTTCACAAAGACAATACGAAACAAGGTTGAGAAATATCGGAAATTTGAATGGGAAACTAAGCCCTACGTAAAGTTTACGTAATAATACAAAGTCGAGAAATTCTACGACTAAAATTCTAAGTTCAGCAAAATGGAAAAGTACAAGCATAAAGTTAGACAAAGTATGAGAGGAGTTAGCGAGGGACTCAATATGAACAGAGATAAAATTTCCGTTGCAATCACCAATATATATACACTTCCCGGCTAGACAATGAAGGACTGCCAAATGTCGAGAGAGGCAATGAACACCAAGGGTTTAGAATATATCCATGGAAATATTCTTAAAAAAAAAAATGGGCATACAAAATAATATATAATAAAGTTACCTTGTCAATCTTAGATACAAGAAGAAACTTAATAGTTTATATATGAAAATCTATACATTAATACATACGTAACTGGAAGCTGGAACGCTGTTGCCAAAACTTACACTCCCACGGAATTTTTAGCCAGAGCGCGCGCGGACAGGTGTAACTATCGTTCTCACACTAATGCATGCGATTTCCGAACTCAAGAAAAATATGCAATTTCCCACATATTATGTAAATCAGTTCCTAAGATTGACAAGATAGGTCTATAAGATGATACACATACATAAATCCCTATGCGATGAATGGAACACGTTGACAAACCAAAAGAAGAAATTAATACGTATATAAAGGTAGTAATAACTAATTTGACAGTCATCGTACGTCGCGCTGACAGTTGCTCGGAGATGCGAGCTACGTGCCAATACCGTAGGAAAACCGGCATATCTCGCACCTTATCAAAAGTCTACACGTGCATATAACCTATATATACGTATATACGCAAAAATTTTAGTTCTTGACTACGACGGGTCTATATTCGTAACTGTATATATATATATATATATATATATATATATATATATATATATATATATATATATATATATGTGTGTGTGTGTGTGTGTGTGTGTGTGTGTGTGTGTACATATATATATATATATATGTGTGTGTGTGTGTGTGTGTGTGTGTGTGTGTGTATATATATATACCGCAGTGGAACTTGAACACTAATTTGACATTACTCCAGTCGAAAGAATGATTCTGATTTTTAACATGAAGAAACTCAGCCGAATTTTCCTGCCCATACCTGATTGATCTTTTATGTTCTGCCATTCTAGTGTTCAAGTCTCTCCTGGTTTGACCCAAATACACCAAATAACAATCTTAGCAGGGCAAACAATAAACGCCGGGTGACTCTATTTCCTTCAGTTTTTGTTGAACGTTTACAATTTGCTTACACATGCTGTTGGAATAGTAATAAGCAATTATGAGGCGTTCATTAGGAAACAGCTTAATGGAAGTATTTAAGTATTTACTATAAGGAATTTTCAAGATATCTTTTGAAAGAGCGATGATGACTAGAGGGGACGAAATTTTAAATGTCTGGCTCTAAATTTACTAAGGGCTTGGTCCAGAAACCACGATGGGTATGCCAACTTCTTGA
>NC_134807.1:37677637-37680137 GCF_046742065.1 Oratosquilla oratoria | reverse complement strand
GTGTGTGTGTGTGTGTGTGTGTGTGTGTGTGTGTGTGTGTGTGTGTGTGTGTGTGTGTGTGTGTGTGCTTACCTTAATTGATTAACAAAATAGGAATTAAATTAGTAAAGAAAATTAACAGAAATTTTGGATGTGAAAAGAAGATCTATTGAAGAAAGGAAAGAGATAGTTCGAAACGCTGATTTAGCAATACTGGAGTGTCGCAGAATTGGTGATTGGATGTTGACCAACGGTGAAAAATCGGTATAAATGAATTGCACTGGTAAATGGGATGGGGTGTAATTCGTGTCCCATTGAAAGTAAATTGGAATAAAAATTTGACAAATAAAGAAAAGGATAAAGGAATATGAAGGGAATTACAAGCGACAGACAAGGTGGACATGCTCTCGTGCACAGTTCGTGGTCTTAAATCAGTTTCTCATTGTGTGGTAAATACATCAAACAAATCCCTGTTCCATTTTTTTTTTTTTTTTTTTGCGCAGATTACCCGAATCCAATAGAAATTAGACTACGGTCACCAGTGACGACTATAAGTAACACAGCGAAAAGATTTTGTATTGGTGTCACGAAAGAATGAGCATAGAATGTTCTCTATGTCTTATGTGTGGTAGTTGCATCTGGCAAAATTAGTATTTGTTGGTTCGTGATTTTCTATTGCAGGGTAATGACCTGAATATTGGTGTGCTAGCGTCATTCTTGCTCGCCTTAGATATTATTTCACTTGTTCTGGACACTAGCTACCAGCACACGTAGGACCGAACCACAGAGTAGAAATGCAAACTCCTTTCTTCATCTAAATGTCACTACTTGGAGGCTCAGCTTACCGACATCTTCCTCAGTGAAATACAATAAAAGAGAAATGAGGCAAAAGACAAATTGTTTCATTCATATCAGCAGATTACCTAAAGCAAAATGAGATACACATGAAATAATCATTAGCTGAGCAACAGAAACAAGTAGAAATACAACTGCAGATAATTAAAAATTATAACTATACTAATATACATTATAAGTAAATGAATTCGTAGGCTTAGAGAAGGATAAATCAGAGCTTGAATAAGAATTAAACAGATAATTGGATATATAAATAACATGTACAGGCATAGACAAATAAACAAATAGATGAAAGGACAAATAGGTACATAGCTAACTAAATTAAAAACAACAAAATTAATGAATAAGTATATGAATACGTAAATAGATGAGTACATCTACTATAATAAAGTAGTAGCCCCTGTCTATCTGTCTGTCTGTCTGTTTGTTTGTTCACGAACTCTTCCTAGGGTTTTGGAGATAGACCCCCATAACCATATATATTCTGATAACCTATCCCTCCAGGTACTTGGATAACAATATTTCTTAAAAACAATTGGTTAGGGTTAAGGATTAAAGTTAGGTGATTAGTCACGAACTCCTCCTAGGTTTTTGCAGATAGAACCCTATAATCATATTTATTCTGAAACCTTATAACCTAAGGTACTTGGGTAACTATCTTTCATTTGTCTGTCTGTCTGTCTGTTTGTTTGTTTGTTTGCTCATAAACTCCTCCTAGGGTTTCGGAGATAGACCCCCATAACCATAAATATTCTGATATCCTATCACTTCAGGCACTTGGATAACTATATTTCATTTCCAAAAAATATTTTGGTTAGGGAAAAGGGTTAAATTTAGGTGGGGTATGGTTAGGTTATGGATTATTCACGAATTCGCAGCAAGGCTCGGGTAATTTGGCTAGTGGATATATAAATGCGTAAATAATGTGCATCCAAATAAATGAATAGACCATCAATTATCAATAAATGAATATATAAGTAAATGAGTAAATGAAAAAATAGAACAGGAATATTAATAAGAAAAAGAAACATCATAAATAATGAATAAATTTGGAGAAATATAAAGAAAACATCTTGTGAACCAACATCACATCAGAAGCCGTAAACAAGCAAAACGTGGTCTTCGCTCTGATAGCTTCCGGATCGACTCGAACCCGCTCATCCACGCTCACACCCTCCCACTCTACCTCCACCACTGAGAAGCCGCCTCCACCATCCGCACTAGTACAATCACAACCACCCAATACAAATTGGATTTAACTTTGGCCATAACCGATATGACAGCGGGGGATGGCAGCCGTCGGTCCTAACTCTAGAATAAACATTAAATATTCTATCATTACAGAACTCATATGAATAGCATTCACAGGCTTTATTCCAACATAAAGAAATTAAATCACACACCAGGGTCACTATTTCTATAACCACCGCCAACATCATCAATACTTGCATTATCATCACCACTATCCATACCACCTCTATTACCATCTCCACCACCGCCACCAATTCCACCACTAACATTATCCCTGCCACATACACTACTACTATCTCGACCACAACACCATAGAAATGCAACTGCCATTATAATTAACATTAGAGCTGGTACAACCATTATAGTTGTGGATGTTCGCCAAACGGCATTTACGGTCGCCAAAACAGTGCTTTTG
>NC_134807.1:37662637-37665137 GCF_046742065.1 Oratosquilla oratoria | reverse complement strand
CTTTAGCTTTCTTCTATTCACATACTCTCCCAAACTCTGCCACCAGCTTCCTCAATCCCTCCTCTGACCCTGCCACAAGCGCAGTGTCGTCCGCAAACAACAGCTGGCTCACCTCCCACTTTTCTCCATTATCTTTAACCATCTCCAATCCCTGACTCACTACCCTAGCATTCACCTCTCGCACCACCCCATCCATGTATAAGTTGAACAGCCAGGGCGACATAACGCATCCTTGACGAAGTCCCACCTTTACCTCAAACCACTCACTCTCTCCATATCTAATCATAACACATGCTCTAATACTCTCATAAAAACTCTTAACAGCTCCCAAAAGCTTTCCTCCTATCCCATAAATCTGCATAACCTCCCACAGTGCCTTTCTGTCTACCCTATCATAAGCCTTTTCCAGATCCATAAAAGCCCAAAAAACATCCTTCCCCTTTCCTATAGCTTTCTCACATATCTGTCTTACCACAAAGATCTGATCTACACAACCTCTACCCGTCCTAAATCCACACTGTTCCTCACCAATCACTCCTTCCGTTCCCCTCCCAATCCTCCCAATCAAGATCCTCCCATAAGCCCTCCCTACTACACTCAACAGGCCAATCCCTCTGAAATCACTACATTCACACTTGTCCCCTTTTCCCTTGTAAAGAGGAACTATACAGGCACTCCTCCAGTCCTCCGGTACTCTACCCTCTCTCCAGCAAACATTAAATAACCTCACCAACCAGTCCACCATCACTGAACCTCCCTTTTTCAGACATTCTGCATGACATCCATCCAGACCAGGTGCCTTACCTGCTTTCATCATCTTTACAACTGCCTTCACCTCATCCTTCCTTATTTCTCTTCCATTCTCCTCACTCATCACTCTCATTTTCTTCGCATTTCCCACTGCAGCTATCTTTCCTTCCCTATCCTCCTTCACATTCAGCAACTCCCTAAAATATTCTGCCCATCTTCCCCTCACTGCCATCTCTTCTATTATCAACTCTCCATCTGTACCTTTTACCTTTTCTTCCCTACTTGATTCGCCTCCTCTTCCTCTCTTAATTTCTTTCCAAAACATCTTTTTATTACTTTCAAAATTTTCTGTCATACTCCTACCCCATTTCACATCTGCTCTCCTCTTTGCCTCCTTTACCTTTTGCTTTACTTCTCTTTTCTTTTCTTTGTACGTCTCATATGACTCCCCTGTCCTCTTTTGTAACCAATCTGTGAATGCTCGCTTCTTCTCTTCTACAAACTTCTTTGTTTCCTCATCCCACCATTCACTACCCATTCTTCTATTTCCCCCAGTCCTTCTTGTTCCACACCACCATCCTTGCACACTTTAAGACTCCTCCTTGAAACCATCCCCATTCCTCCTCCACACCCATCTCTGCTCTATCCTTTACTCCCTCCCACTCCTCCTTCAGCTTCTTTTCGTACTCCTTCTCCTTTTCCTTTTCATTCAAGGAGTTCACTCTAAGAACCTCCCTACCTTTTGTCCCTTTCCTCCTTCTCCATCTATCCTCCACTCTCAGCTTACCTTCCACCAAAAAATGATCTGATATTCCCCCACCCTCTCCCCTTAGCACATGTACATCCTTAACTCTTCCTATCATAATCCTATTTACCACTACATAATCCATTAGCGCTCTATCTACCACCCTTCCCTCCACCACCCTCTCCCATGTGTACTTATGCTTGACTTTCTTCCGAAACACTGTATTTGCTATCATCAACTCTCTTTCTAGACACATTTCCACCATCAACTCTCCACTACGATTCTTTCCTGGAACTCCACACTTCCCAACCACTCCATCTGTCTCCCAGTACTATTACATTGACATTTCTTCCTAAACCCTCTATGCACTCATTTAAATCTATCCAAAAGGCCTCCCTTTCTTCCATGCTCTTCTCACTGCCCGGCCCATATGCACTTACAAAGACCCACATCTCCTTTCCCAGTTTCACCTTCATCCACATTATCCTTGAGGAAACCTCCTTCCACTCCACTACCCCTTTACCTAACTCCTCACTTACTAGAATAGCCACCCCTTCCCTCCCTCGCCCTCTCTTCACTCCTGATAACCTCCCACTTACACTCCCAAACTTACACTCACCCTTCCCTTTCAACTTAGTTTCACTCAATGCCAACACATCCAACTTTCTTCTCACAAACATACTACCTATCTCTTCCCTTTTACTCTCATCTGTACCACATCCACGCACATTAAAAGACCCAAACCTTAGGGTGCTGGCCCGAGGCCCTCCAGCACCCCTTATGCCTTTCCTTTGCTTTTTAGGAATCTGCCCCTTGGGGCTACAGGGAGAAGGATGCCTAGTCCCTCTCCCCGTCCCTTTCTTCTCGCCTCTTACGATCCAAGTGGGAAACTTGGTGGCAATATTCTTTTCCCCCATCACAGAAAGAGAATACTCAGAGAAATGGTACAGGACAGCAACAAGGGGTTGGGGGACAGCATAACGGAGGGACAGTCGTAGTATAAAA
>NC_134807.1:37650137-37652637 GCF_046742065.1 Oratosquilla oratoria | reverse complement strand
GTCTGATCGGTTCACGGAGAAGTCCTTGACCGGGAAAAAAAAGTGAAAAGCTTCAGTAGTGGTTGTTGAGTAGTTTCTCCACTTGGTTTCCACGTCCTTGGCTTCCAGAACCTCCGTCCAGGGATACTCCACTATCCACCTCCCAAACTCCCTCATGGCAGAGTCAGGCATGGGGCGGTGGTGTCGAGTGACCTTAGTTCTACGGATGGCATTGCTGGGTGCTGGCGACCACTGGATGGTGATGTGGGTACTCCTGCCGATGGGGGGGGGGAGAGGTCTGGGAGGGGAGTACTGCTGAGCCATGTCGGTCATGATAAGGTCGAGGAGTAGTTTGCTTGTGGGTGGGGAAGTTTCACCACCTGAGTAAGACTTAATTGATGTAGAATCTCACTTGTGTCTAGCCGATTAAAGTCCCCACAAATGACCAGCTTTGCAGCGGGGTATGTCAATCGTAGGGAGTCAGCGGTTCAATAATGTGATCGGAAAGGAGAGCGGTTGGTGTGTGCACGTGGAGGATGATAGACCACACACATAAGAATGGACGCGGTGTGGCGGGGGTGAAGGCGAGGTGTACCATCCTATTCACCCACAGAACCTAACTCCTCGGGACTATCATACCCAGAGGTGTGAGGGTTGAGGTACACGCACGACAGAACAGAACGCAACAAGACACCACCAATCTCGATTCACTCTGAGGTGGGTGATAGATAGTACAAAGAGTTTTCAACTATTACACCAATTTGGGAAACAGGGGGGATTTGGGGGGGGAAAAATATTGGAAAGGTGTGTACAGTGCCCCCCTTCCTTGGTGGGGCCCTAACGGTGTGGTGTGCCCACATACCCTGTGGTTGGGTTACCCATCAGGGGCCCTTCCACCTTACCTAAAATATTCGCATCATGAAGCGATCAACTAAGCTTCTATAGGATGGTTGGGGGGGGGACCCCCTGGCAGAATTCCATGAACATGTGACGCCAAAGTACACAAACCCACTCACACTACTCAGCGTGCATCGTGGTTTGTGTGGAGTAGCGTTTAGTTCTGTCGTGCGGACCTCAACCCCTCACCCCTCAGGGTTGCATTATTCCCGAGGTGGAGTTGAGGAGTCTGTGGAGTGAGGATTAACCTCCGAGCCTTCACCCCCGCCCACACCGCGTCCATTCTTATGTGTGTGGTCTATCACTCGCCACGTGCACACACCACCGCTCTCCTTTCCGATACACATTATTGAGACCGCTGGACTCCCTACGATTGATATACCCGCTTGCAAAGCTGGTCATTTGATGGGGACTTTAACTAGCGGCTACGACCACAAGTGACTCCTACATCAATTATGTCTTACTCAGTCTGGCAACTTCCCCACCCACAAGCAAACTACTCTCCACCTTATCATGACCGACATGGCTCAGCAGTACTCCCCTCCCAGACCTCTACCCCCCGCCATCGGCAGGAGTACCACCACATCACCATCCCGTGGTCGCCAGCACCCAGCAAATGCCATCCGTAGAACTAAGGTCACTCGACCACCACCGGCCCCATGCCTGACTCTGGCCATGAGGGAGTTTGGGAGGTGGAGTAGTGGAGTATCCCTGGACGGAGGTCTTGGAAGCCGAGGACGTGGAAACCAAGGTGGAGAAAACTACTCAACAACCACTACTGAAGCTTGCCACTTTTTTTTCCCGGTCAAGGACTTCTCCCTGAACCGCACAGACGCCCCATGGATGCCGCCCCGTATTAAGGCGTCATCATTAAACAACGCAACAGGGCATATTACACTGATCGAACCCCTCTATCAGGTCCCTCAGAAATAAAGTTATCAAGGAGATAAGTATTGCAAAGTACTTCGTACTACCCTAATAAAGTTAACACCTCAAACAACAAAATAACAGTCAGTGGTTTAGTAAGATCAAAGCTCTCGGCGGGCTACAAAAAAATAATCAACGCCTCTTCACCCTGACTATCACTCCTGCGCCTCCACACTTACCACCTGACTTAGCTGCTCAAAAAGATTAATACTCACGTTGCCTCTATCTTGCTAGACAATACCCCCCCCTGTAAGAGCTTCTCCGGCATTACCTGCCTACCGGAGCCCCCCTGCATCTCCCCACTCCCTCACCCCCTGCCCCCGTCCAGAAAGCTGACGTTGCCACTAAACTAAGTAAATTAAAGTATGACAGATCTACAACAGCCTTCTGAGCCTACCTATCAAAGTCTACAAAAAAAGAATTTGCCCCCCAGAACTTGCCCCAGAACTTGCCCTCCCCACTTTCCTCCATAATTAATGATTCACATGAGTCAAAACTCCTGCCCCCAGTAGACTGGAAAATTTCATATATCACTCCCATCCGCCAAATGTCCGAACCCACATTCACTAAGCGACATTAGACCCATTGCCATCACCCCAATCCCCAAGCCTTATCTGTGAGATTTTGTTTTTTGACTCAGTATACAACAAAATTAAAGATCAAATCGATATCCAACATTATGGCAACATGAAATCCT
>NC_134807.1:37644668-37649637 GCF_046742065.1 Oratosquilla oratoria | reverse complement strand
GGGGGGATATTGATAGAAGGATGTATGGAGAAGAGGAGATGAATGGAAATTTGGAGTGGGAGATGGTATAGAGGGTTTAATAATTGGATGGGTAGAGAGGAGAGATTGAGTATGGAGTAAGAATAAGGATAGAATAAGGGGAAGGAGTATAGGGATAAATTGGTGAGTTTTAGTGAATAGGAAGAATGGAGAGAGAAAGGTTGGGGATAGGAATGGAGTAGGAATAGGGATAAAAGGGGTATGAGATGATAAGGTAGGGGTAAATATGGGTGAGGGTAGGGAGGAGTGATATGTAGAGAAATTTAGAGGAATAATAGGAAGATTGAAAGAAGAGGTAAAGAATATTGAGATGGGGAGGAAGATTTATTATGAGAGATAAGAAATAGGGGAGAATGGGGAGGGTTAATGAGAATTGAAAGGTAGATAGTAAAGTGATGGATAAGAGAGAATAATAAAATGAATGGGTGTTGGGGTTATAATGAGTATGTTAGATGAAGGGTAGTTGGAAATAAGGGTAGGATTTAATAGATAGAGAGAATGGGAATTGAAGTTATATAGAGTAGTAGATATGTTTTTAGAGGGTATGAGAAATTTTAGGGAAGAAGTGAAATGTTTGAGATGTTAAGAAATATGGGAAGGGAGGGAGTAAAGTGATGTTGAAGGGGAATGTGAATGTTTTAAATTTTTTATGAAGGAAAAGGGAAGTGTAGGGAGATATGTGAGGAGGTAATATTTTGAGGTGAGTATATTAAGAGTAAAGGAAGTTTGAATATAGGGGGAAGATAATTGGTAGAAGGAGGGGGAAGAGAAGTTGAAGAGATTGGTTGTGAAGAAATGTTGAAGGAAAGTAGTATAGATTATGAGTTGAAAGAGGTTTGGTAGTATGGATATAGGGAAAAGGGGAAAGGGGTTTTGTTAGTGTATATAGTAGAATGAAGAAGGGTAGAGTAAAGAGAGAATGATTTATGGTTTGTTAAGATAATTAATGAATAATGATAGGGTTAAGAAAGGGGGATGTATGGAGATGGTATGAATGAATGTAATGGAAGGTAAGGAGGGATGATGAGGTATTAGGAAGGATAAGATGAAGGAAGGTGGGAGAAGAATGGAGAAGATAGATGATAGAGATGGGGAGGATGGGAAATAGATGAGTGAGGGAAGGAAAGTGAAGAAGGATATGGATGATTAGAAAGTTTTGTGGAGAAATGAGGAAAAGATAGGAATGAGAGGAATGGTGATTAGAGAATGAGGTAAGGGGTAAGGGGAGGAAAGTAGGGTGGAAAGAAGAGGAAGAGAGGTTGGGAGGGAATTTTATGAGGGGTGGTAGGGATTTTGGGGAGGGATGTAGAAGTAAAATGGGATATGAGGAGAGAAGAGGAAGAAGGGTAAGGGGGGGGAGGTAGGAGAGGGGAGGGGAGGGGTAGAGATGTGTAGAAAAGGAAGAGGGGGTTAATTGAGGTTGAGAGAGGAGGAGAGGAGTATTAAGGAGGGGGGAAGATGAAATAATGGATAGTAAAGGGAGGAGTGGGAAAAAGGAAGGAGGGGAATATATAATGAAGGATATAGGGTTGTAGAAAGAAGGGTTAATGAAAATGGAAGAAGAATATAAATGAGAGAGAGTGAAGGGTAGAAAGAAATAGAAGAAGGATGAGGAGGGGAGTAGAAGGAGAAGGGGAAGGGGATGGATTGTGGATAGAGTTTTAAGAAAGTAAGGGGAAAGGGAAGAAGGAGAATGAGTGAAGAATAGAGATTAGGTAAGGAATAATTTTTGTGAGGTGTGGAAAAATAAAGAGAAAAGGTGATATGGTATGAAGGTTAGAGGAAGTGATGTTGAAGTGGGTAATAGTATGTTGAATGGTGAGAGAGTGAGTAATAAAGGAAAGAATAATAAAGAGAAATGGGTAGGTGAGGGTAGGGAGGAAGTTTATAGTGGGAGTGATGATTAGAGAGGAGTTATATGGGAATAATGATTAGAGAATAGTATGGAGGAAGGGTTATATAGGAAATTAATAGATGGGGTGTAATGGGAAGGTGATGGTTGAGAAATGTAGTGGTAGGTATGGAGAAGTTTAAAGATTGGGTGTTTTTTGGTTTGGGAGGGGGGTGGGTTTTTTGGGGGTGTTGTGTTTTTTGTGGGTTTGTGGGGGGTGGTTTTGGGGGGGGGGGGGTGTTGGTGTTGTGGGTGGGGGTGGGTGTGTGGGTGGTGGTGGTTGTGTGGTGGGTGGTGTGGTGGTGGGTGGTGGTGGTGGTGGGTGGGGTGGTGGGGGGTGTGTTGAGGTGATGGTGGGTGGTGCTTTGTTGGTGTAGGGGGTTTTTGGGTTTGGGTTTGGGGGGGGGGGGGTGTGGGGGGGGGGGGGTTGTTGTTGTAGTTGTTGTTGTTGTTTTGTTGTATGTTGTTGTTGGTGATTGTTGTTGTTGTTGTTGTTGCTGTTGTTGTGTTGTTGTTGTTGTTTGTTGTTGTTGTGTTTTGTGTTGTTGTTGTTGGTGTTGTTTTATTGATGATTATTATTATATTATGTTGTGTTGTTGTTGTTGATGTTTTGTTGTTTGTGTTATTTTTGTTGGTGTTGTTGTTTTTGTTGTTGTTGTTGTTGTTTTGGTTTTGTTGGGTGTTTGGTTTGTTGTGGTTATTGTTGTTTTTTGGTGTGTTGTTTTGTGTTGAATTATTGTTGTTTTTGTTGTGTTGTTGTTGTTGTTGTTGTTTGTTTTTTTTTGTTATAAAGTTGGTGTGGGGTGTTTTTTGTGGGTGTTTGTGGGGTTGTTGTTTGTTGTTGTTGTTGTGTTTTGTTGTTGTTGTTGGTTGGGGGTTGTTGTTTTGGGGGGGTTTGTTGTTGTTGTTGTTGTTGGGTTGTTTTTGTTGTTGTTGTGTGTGGGGGGTGGGGGTTGTTTTTTTGGGTGTTGGTGTGTTGGTTTGTTGTGTTGTGTTGTTGTTGTTGTTGTTGTTTTTGTTGGGTGGGGGTGGGTGTGGTGGTGGTGGGGGGGGGTGGTGGGGGGTGTGTTGGGTGATGGGGGGGTGTGGGGGTTTGTTGTTGTAGTTTGTTGTTGTTTTGTAGTTGTTGTGTTGGTTGTGTGTTGTTGTTGTGTGTTGTTGTTGTTGTTTTTGTTGTGTTGTTGTTTTTGTTGTTGTTGTGTGTTGGGTTGTTGTTTTTTGTTGTTGTTGTTGTTATTTTTGTTTTGTTGTTGTTTTTGTTTTTGTTGTTGTTGGGGGGTTTGGGGTATTGTTTTGTAGTTGTTCTTGTTGTGGGTTGTTGTTTTTTGGTGTTGTTGTTGTTGGGTGTGTTTTTGTTGTTTTTGTTTGTTGTTGTTTTTGGGGTGGGGGGGGGGTTGTTGTTGTTGTGTGTTGTTGTTTTTGTTGATGTGGGTGAGGGGGGGGTGGTGTTGTTGTTGTTGGTTATAGTTAAGTTGTTGTTGTTTTTTGGTGTTTTGATTGTTGTTTTATTGTGTATGTTGTTGTTTTGTTGGTGAGGGGTGGTGTGGGGGGGGGTTTTTTGTTGTTGTTTGTTGTGTTTTTGTTGGGTTGTTGTTTTTGTTGTTGAGGGGTTGTTTGATAGAGGGGGGGATTGGTTGGGTGGGGGGTTTTTTTGGGGGGTAGGTTGTTGTGTGTTGTTTATGTGAGGTGTGTTGTGGTGGTGTGTGTTGTGGTGTGGTGGTGGTGGTGGTGGGTGGTGGTGGTTGTGGGGGTGGTTGGTTGTGGTGGTGGTGGTGGTGTGGTGGGTGGGGGTGGTGGGTGGGGTGGTGGTGGTGGTGTTGTGGGTTGGGTGTGGTTGTGGGGTGGTTGGATGGGTGGGGTTGTGGTGGTGTTTTTTTGTGTGTTATTATTATTATTATTGTTGTTTGTTGTGTTGTTGTTGTGTTGTTTTTTGTGTTTGTTTTATGTTGTTTTTGTTGTGGTGTTGTTGTTTTTGTTGTTTTTATTGTTGGTTTGTTGTTGTGGTGTAGTTGTTGTGTTTTTGGGTGTTGTTGGTGTTGTTTTGATATTGTGTTTGTTGTTGTTGTTGTTTGTTGTTTTGTTGTTGTTGTTGTTGTTTTTGTTTTTTGTGTTGTTGTTGTTTGTGTTTTTTTGTTGTTGTTGTTGTGTTGTTTGGTGTTGTGTGTTGTATGTTGTTGTCGTTGTTGTTGTTGTTGTTGTTGTTGTTGTTGTTGTTGTTGTTTTGTTGTTGTTGTTGTTGTTGTTGTTGTTGTAGTTGTGGTTGTTGCTGTTGTTGTTGTTTGTTGTAGTTGTTGTTGTTGTTGTTGTTGTTGTTGGGTTTTATTGTAGGGTGCTTTTGTATGTGGTGGAGTTGTTTGTTGTTGTTGTTTTGTTGTTGTTGTTGTTGGTGTGTGGTTTGTTGTGATGTGTTGTTTGTTGTTTTTGTTTTTGTTTGTTGTTGTTGTGGTGTTGTTGTTGTTGTTGTTGGTTTTTGTGGTTGGGTGGGGGTTGTGGTGGTTGGTGGTGGTGGTGGTTGTGGTTGTGTTTGTGTTTGTTGTTTTTTTGTGGTTGTGGGTGGTGTGGTGGTGGGATGAGGTGGTTGTGGTGGTTGTGTGAGGTGGTGGTGGTGTGTGGGGGGTGGGGGGGTGGTGGTGTGGTGTGATGTGTATGTGTTTTTGTTTTTTTAGTTGTTTTTTTTTTTGGTATGATATTGTTGATTATTGTAGTGAATTTGATTAATTTGTTGTTTATGATTTTTGGTTGTTGATGATTGTTGTTTTTGTTGATGTAAGTGTTTATTGTTTTTTTGTATAATTGTATTTTTTTTTGTTTGATATTTATTTTTTTGTTGATTTTTGTTTTGTATTTGTTTTGTGTTTATTATGTTTGATTTGTTGTATGTATTGTTTTTGTTGTTGATGTTGTTGTTTTTGTTGTTGTTTTTGATTTTGATTTTTTTGATTTTGATATTTATTGAGTTTTTGTAGTTTTATGTTTATATGAGTATTTTTTTGTTTTTTTTAGTAGTTTTGAAATTATTAATTCTTATTATTGTATTTG
>NC_134807.1:37624668-37637168 GCF_046742065.1 Oratosquilla oratoria | reverse complement strand
ATAAAGGTAGACAACTAAGGTAGATAGAGGGGTAGGTGGAGAGAATTTCACTTTATGAGTTGGATGTTTGGTAAACAATAGCTGCGAAGGAGTTGTATAATCTCGCACCTCGTCTAAATTTGAAGAAAAAAAAAACGCTAGAGGCTAGATTTTATTACTGTATAAAGCTGATGTAACAATATGTAAATTAATTTAGTCATGCATTGATATCGTGATTGCTTGAGTAAGCAGTATTGTTTAAGACGTTTGTAACAGTCTTTCTGATTGGAGAAAGGGTGGAGGTGGAGGAAAATTTTATTGGCTCAAGAGAGTAAAGTCACGCCCTTAGGGTAGGCACTTAGATGTAAGAGTAAAGATCATTGGACTACGGAAGTCGTGACGCCGGTGGGAGGTGGCTTAGTGAGTAAATTGAGGATTCCGTGGAGAGTCCCATGGTGTAAATTGACAAGCCAAATGTAATATTCGGGAATAAAAAAAAGGAAACTTTTACCTCCATTTAATTTACCCTCGCCGAATAACATTACCTACTTCCTACAAATGGAAATAAGTATTGGAACTTGAGTGACTTATCTACATAAAGACAGTGAAGAAAAAGTAGAGGTGAGAAATGAAATACAATACTATAGAAGGGAACAGTAACAACGGAAGTAAACAGTCTTTACTACGGAGGTCACGGTAGTAACAAAAGTGGTGAAGAGGTGGACGGTACCACAAAGGGAAAGAGACCGAAGCGCGGCACCACAAACAACAACAAGGGTGACGATCCCTTACGTGAAGGAAACTTCTGAGATTACGGCAAGACGGCTTCGGAAACATGGAGCCAATGTGGCACATAAACAAAATAACACCACCTACGGCGCTCTCACGAAAGTCAAAGATCGAGAGTGTAGGAAGGGCCAAGCAGAAACAGTCTACGAGTTGAAGTGCATGGACTGTAACGCGCACTACGTTGGAGAGATGGGGAGAAAGTTGGCCACGAGACTGCAAGAACACCGCAGAGCAGTGAACAGGAGGAACCAAAATTTAGCGATATTCAGGCATTGTGACGAGTATCAGCATGAGTTTGATTGGCAGGGCGCGGATGTTTTGTACAAAAAACAAGAAAGGTAGCAGGTTATTTTTGGAAGCGTGGACTAGTGATGAAGACAGTATAAACAGATTCTCCACACTTCACCTCGTTTTCAGACGGGTAAGAAAAAGGGTGAGCGAAACAGACATCCGACGGCAGACGAGAACCTAGGAAAGGTTATGACCAGGAGCTGAGAGGGACTTTTCATCCACACCCACGCCAGGACAAAATCCTAGACAGTTGGTCACATGGGTAATTGTGACGGGAAGATGAAAACAGCCCACACAGTGACCTCGCCGAGTGCACCGCATACATCGTTTTTTGTACATAAAGGAGATTTAGCTGCCTGACCATTGTAAACACAGAGGCCGATCTCCGTACATGGCTCGTAACGTCAGGATTATATTACCTGTTTCTGATCCAGGTGATTTTACCTTTTCCATATGTGTGTATATATATATATATATATATATATATTTATATATATATACATATACGACTGAAGGTGGAGGAAGCAGACGACATAATGACAGAACTAAAACAGGAATTATGATAGGTTTCTTCCTCAGAGCATTTCGTACATGCAGTAAAGAATTTCTATATCTTGAATTACAACGTATCACTGAGACTTTCATCAAACTCAAATTTCCAAAAGGTCTCTTATGTAGATTGAAAAAGAAAGCCAAAGAAATAATTAACAAAAGTAAATTTAAAAGTAAAAATGATGATAAATGTAATGATGAAATCAGATACATTATAGTACCAAACTCTGATATCAATTCACACCTAGACACTTTTCTCCTAAAAGCGGGCATTAAAATAGTCAGGACGTCAGGTAACAAAGTAGGACATTTGGTCATACGTAGGTACAATAATCCCACTAACGAAAGCAGCATTTTCATAAAATCCAGTGTAAAAGCTGTCCATCTTCATATTTTGGTGAATCTGGTCGCGGACTTAATAAATGGATAAATGAACATAGAAATGACGTAAAAGCCCATAGATCTTCTAACTCCATAGTAATGCATGTGGATAAGCATGGTCACATTCCAGACTGGATCAACGCAACCATATACATAAAGGATCATCCAAGAAACTGAGGAAGACAATTGAGGCAGCATACATTAACGCTAATAACAACATTGACCATAGAGAATGCTTTATATGTCTAGCAAAAGCCACAAGCTTATTAACAATAAAAGAATACACAAATAAAATAACAAGCTCTCCGAAGCGTCCCATAGGATGACCCGTCTATGTATAAAACCCCATATTATGTTTGACTTGTTAACTTTGTGATCAAGACCCTCCGAGTCGAAACATTTAAGTAAAAAATTCTCCCATTACTCCTCGTCTGCTTCCTCTACCTTCAGTCCTATTTGTCATAATATAGTCAATATATACATACATATATATATATATATATATATGCAAAGTAGACCACTTGGAAAAAGAAACTAACGAAGCAGAGCGCTTTCGTATATTACATCTTCAGTGCAACAAGTACATAGTGATAGGAATACATAGACATTATATACATGATACAAAGGGGACTAGGACAGTTTTTAATAAGCATACCGACCAATTACCCCCTAGAGAGCGGAAGGTCATTGTCAATTATCTTACGATGGTCGGGCGACATTAGGTCACAGTCGCCAAGGGGAGCTGAAGGTCATTGTCAATTATCTTACGATGGTCGGGTGACATCAGGTCACAGTCGCCAAAGAGAGCGAAAGGTCATTGTCAATTATCTTACGATGGTCACAGTCGCCAAGGGTCACTGTTTCTACTACTTATATAGGGCGACATTAAGTCAATTTGTTGGATTACATTTTACATGATATTATCTTACTAATTTCTTGACAAATGAAATTATCAAGTTTGTACAAGCCTTTATGTAGGTTGGTATTTTGATTACTAGTGGTATGAATCAAACTGCACTCTATTAAATTTCTTGCTATTATGTTGTTGGTATAATAGATTGCCTGGGCATTACCCCAATCAACTGGATGATTATTTAATTCAATATGCTTGAATATACCACTAGAATTATTGCCATCCCTGACATTTTTCTTGTGTTGTTCAATTCTAATGTTTAAGGGTTTGGCAGTTTGACCTATGTAAAATTGATTACACATTTTGCAAGGAATTTTATAAATGCATCCTTTTTTGATTTCAATACTATTGTTGATAAGTTTATGTTTTACTGTACTATCATGTTTAAAAACTACCTTTACGTTAAACCTTTTTAATAATTCTGTGATACTTAACAAATTTTCTTGAAATGGTAAAATTAAAACATTATGATAATTGAAAGGTGATTTAGGCTGAGGAGTTAAAAATGATTTCCTTGCAAAATTGTAAGCAATATCAAGGAATTGCTTAGGGTATTTTAATTCTAGCCCAATGTTAAAAACATTTCTGATTTCTTCATCAATAAATTCAGGACTACAAATACGAAAAGCTCTTAAATACATTGAGGCAAATACTGTACGTTTAATATTATTTGGATGAGAAGAATAATAATGAATATATGAACTTACATTGGTTGGTTTACGATATACTTTAAATCTAAGGCTATTGTCATGACGTAGGATAGTGCAATCTAAGAAAGGTAAGGTACAATTTTTCTCAATTTCTAAAGTAATTTTACTTTAGAAATTGAGAAAAATTGTACCTTACCTTTCTTAGATTGCACTATCCTACGTCATGACAATAGCCTTAGATTTAAAGTATATCGTAAACCAACCAATGTAAGTTCATATATTCATTATTATTCTTCTCATCCAAATAATATTAAACGTACAGTATTTGCCTCAATGTATTTAAGAGCTTTTCGTATTTGTAGTCCTGAATTTATTGATGAAGAAATCAGAAATGTTTTTAACATTGGGCTAGAATTAAAATACCCTAAGCAATTCCTTGATATTGCTTACAATTTTGCAAGGAAATCATTTTTAACTCCTCAGCCTAAATCACCTTTCAATTATCATAATGTTTTAATTTTACCATTTCAAGAAAATTTGTTAAGTATCACAGAATTATTAAAAAGGTTTAACGTAAAGGTAGTTTTTAAACATGATAGTACAGTAAAACATAAACTTATCAACAATAGTATTGAAATCAAAAAAGGATGCATTTATAAAATTCCTTGCAAAATGTGTAATCAATTTTACATAGGTCAAACTGCCAAACCCTTAAACATTAGAATTGAACAACACAAGAAAATGTCAGGGATGGCAATAATTCTAGTGGTATATTCAAGCATATTGAATTAAATAATCATCCAGTTGATTGGGGTAATGCCCAGGCAATCTATTATACCAACAACATAATAGCAAGAAATTTAATAGAGTACAGTTTGATTCATACCACTAGTAATCAAAATACCAACCTACATAAAGGCTTGTACAAACTTGATAATTTCATTTGTCAAGAAATTAGTAAGATAATATCATGTAAAATGTAATCCAACAAATTGACTTAATGTCGCCCTATATAAGTAGTAGAAACAGTGACCCTTGGCGACTGTGACCATCGTAAGATAATTGACAATGACCTTTCGCTCTCTTTGGCGACTGTGACCTGATGTCACCCGACCATCGTAAGATAATTGACAATGACCTTCAGCTCCCCTTGGCGACTGTGACCTAATGTCGCCCGACCATCGTAAGATAATTGACAATGACCTTCCGCTCTCTAGGGGGTAATTGGTCGGTATGCTTATTAAAAACTGTCCTAGTCCCCTTTGTATCATGTATATAATGTCTATGTATTCCTATCACTATGTACTTGTTGCACTGAAGATGTAATATACGAAAGCGCTCTGCTTCGTTAGTTTCTTTTTCCAAGTGGTCTACTTTGCATAAGTGAACACACGTACCCGTGTTCTTATTAGCATATATATATATATATATATATATATCTATATATATATATATACTGTATATATATACAATATATATATATATATACACATATATATATATATACATATATATATATATATATATATATATATATATATATACAAGAATGCGAGGTAAATATATAGAAACCAGGGGAGAACTCAAGTCACGTGGCGACTTTGTCCTCTGTTAGTATAGATGGCAACTGTCTATTAACTGCTAAGGTGATGATACAGTCAGGTTACCATTGACCATTTGATATATCATAATTAGGAAAACATCTTATCAATGCAGATTCAATGATGTTCCTTTTGAAACTACATTTTGACTTGTAAATAATTTCAGCATCGTCCCAATCTATGCGGTGGTCTTTATTGGCAATGTGCTGAAATACAGAGGAATTCTCATATCCATACTTTGCTGATATATATATATTTTTCTTATTCTAGTTGTCAGGTCTCACCTAGTTTGTCTCCTGGGTTTATATCCGCTATTGGTCTGTGGTATTCGTTGACTACTTTGCTGAAGAGGTTGTTGGGATAATTAAAGATAAAGTTAATATTATCTTTCGATAATACTTGAGAAATTTCGTTTTGGCAGTTGTTGAAGGATAATTTTATGCATTTATTATCCCAATTATGCTTCTTAGTAGTATGGGAAGTAGATTTATAAAAGCTGATATTAGACTTGCTAAGAGCTTTTTGTAAAAACCAGTTCGGGTATCCTAATCCTGATCATTGCTTTTGTACTGATGTTATCTCAGAATCTAAATATTGTGGGCTGAATAATCTAAGCGCTCGTAAAAATAAGCCCGAAGCAACACTGTATTTTATTTTGTCCAGATGGTGGCTGAAGAAATGCTTTCTGTGAATGACAAAAACTCCGGATTTCTGATTACTTAGATGTCTAGAAAAGGTAATTTATTATATATTTCCAATTCTACTTTCAATTTTATATTGTTGGCTAAACGATTACGTTTACTGTGGAATTCTTTAGAAGGGCCCCATTCTTCATCCCAAATCGTAAAATATAATATTCGGGTGGTTTGATGTCTCACAATAGTACATACATATATACATATACCAAAAGCTTTTTCCTCCTTACAAGGGAGGTAGCAAAAAACCAAAGGAATAAAATCCACTCCCACCTATTCCATCCCTAACATACTCCGCTTACATCCAACCCCTTCCCTCATTCTTATCTTAGCACCTCCTGGATGACGGGTCATCCTTGCATCTTTCCCACTGCCTTGGGTCAAAAGTTCTGTTGCAATACACAGTACATCCACAGCAAGGCCGCTTCATTAAATCAGCGACCCCCCTCAACGTCCCCTCATACAGAAAAGGAGAAGACGGAAATAAATCCTTTCGGGTTGCGTCAATTTATTTCCCACATATACTCCATCACCCCCCCATCACCCTCATGCATCATACTATAATCCATACACAATCATTCTCCACTCACCCATATCTTATGCCCTCTCCTGTCCTTCCTCAACAGACATTCCCCTCTTCTCAATGCCCCTTTTCTCCATCCATCTATCTCATCCTAGGTCACCTCCTCATGTTTACTTCTTCCACCTCTGCCTTCCATAACTCTTTTACTAGTTTTTCTTCGCTCATTCTATCCAAGTGTCCAAACCATCCCAATGATTTTTCATCAATCATATCTCCCAACTCCCTTTCCAACCCCGTTCTCCTCCTCACCTCCTCATTTCTTAATCCATCTAGCCTAGTAACCCCTATCATACTTCTCAGACACCTCATCTCAAATACATTTAAACTCCTCTCTTCATCTCTTATGTTCCATGTTTCTGACCCGTACAATCTCCTCTAAGCATCCATTCTCAAATGTCTATTTCACATTACACTTTTTAATCCATCAAGTCATCAACACGCTTCTCTCAATCTACATTCTACCTTCACCTCACTCCTCCCTATCCCTCCACAATCGCGCCCAAATAAATAAAACCATCCACTTCCTCCAGTTTGCTGCCACTTTCTCCCCTTGTACATATCATCACCTTACTTTTACCCACATTTGTCTTCAACTTCCTTCTTTCGCACACCTTGCCAATCTCTGTCATTAACTTCCTCAATCCCTCCTCCGGTCCTGCTGCAAGCGCAGTGTCGTCAGTAAACAAGAACTGGCTTATCTCCCACAATTAACTGTTTTCTTTAACCATCTCTGACCCACTATCCTTGCATTCACCCTCTCACACCACCTCATCCATGTATAAATTGAACAGCCAGGGCGATATAACACAAGTCTGAGTAAGTCCCACCTTTACCTCAAACCACTCACTCTCTCTATCTCTAATCCTAATATAAGCTCTACTACTCTTGTTAGAACTTTTGACTGCTCTTAAAAGCTTTCCTCCTATCCCATATATCTGCAATACCTCCCACAGTGCCTTCCTGTCTACCTTGCCATAAGCCTTTTTTTAGATTCATAAAAGCCCCCCAAAAAACATCCTTACCTTTTCATATAACTTTCTCACATATTTGCCTTACCAGAAAAATCTGATCTACGCAAGCCGTACCTGTCCTAAACCGACACTGTTCCTCACCAATTACTCCCTCTGTTCCTCTCCTAATCCGCTCAATCAAGGCCCTCTCATAATCCTTCCCCACTACACTCACACTTATCCACTTATCCCCTTTTTCCTTGTAAAATGGAACTATACAGGCACACCTCCAGTCTTCCAGCACTCTACTCTCTCTTGAATAAACATTAGATAACCTCACCGGCCATTCTACCATCACTGTACCTTCTTTTTTCAGACATTCTACATGACATCCATCCAGCTCAGGTGCCGTACCTGATCTCATAATCTCATAACTGCCTTCACTTCATCTTTCCTTATTTCCCCCCATTTTCCTCGCTCATCACTGTCATTTTCTTAACGCTTCCCACTGCGACTACCTTTCTCTCCCTATCCTCCTTCAAAGCATTCCATATATAGATTTACTAACACTGGAAAGAGATTTGATTCCATAGATCAGCCAAATTTCTGTTTAAAGAAATTATCGTTGAATGAAAAAAGTATTTGTGCTGACACATAGTTCTGTTAGTTTTATGATTCTACTTACTGTTAGTGAAAGCTGGTTCTGGTATTGTTGTAACTTACTTTCCAAGAACTTTAGAATCTCTGCTACATCAATTTTGGTGAATAAAGATACTACGTCTAGACTTAGTATACTGCTCCCTGGTATATTATGGATTTTACTTTTACTTATGAAGTCTTCTGAGTGTTTGATGTGAGACTGAAAACATCCTACAAATACAAATGGCGATAATATTTACGTAAGCCATTTTGAGGTCTTATTTTTGCAGGAATTCCTATTTGATATTATAGGGCTAAGAGAAATGCCTTCTTTGTGAATTTCTGGGAGACCCTAAAAGTTAGGCAACTGGGAATTAATGACTTTCATCTTATCAAATATTTCTTTCCCTACGATATTACGCGCATATTTATTGAATTCAAAGGCCGTGTTTTTGTCAGTTGTACGTATGTTTCTCTATCACTTAATAAGTAAAAAATATTTCCATACTTTGAATAGTTAAGAATGACTTTTCCCATCTATATCTGCTCTGTTAATAATGACACTTTTCCGTTTTGTATGATTTTCTACTGCTAGTTTATACTGCTTAGGTAATCTACAATCTTCCTTAAAACAGTCCAAAATACCTTGCATAAGAACCTCTTTTAGGCAAAGTAAACTTTTGTCATCGTTATTAGAAGTCAAGAACTTATTAAACTCTACAATGTAAAGTAATGCATGGTTTTTAGTTGGTTTCATAGCAAAATTAATTCCTAGCCCTGACACTTCTAGTTCAATTATGTTTCTTAGAAGGGTGAGAAGGAGATTTGTAAAAGATGAATTACACCCACGATGGAAACCTCTTCACCTTTTCACCTTCTCTTACAAGATGGATTCAAGCAAGCTTACCGAAAGTTTGAAGCGTCTCTCATAGCTAGCAAGAAGAGAAAGAATCAATGTCAGCTTTTATCCAACTATTTGGAAGAGCAAGTGTGCCCGAAATAATTTGGATTCCACAAACATATTCATTTGGGATACAGCTTTCACACCTATGATAGGGATTTCTTGCTGGACCGCATCAAACTTGTTTCTTTGGCAAGCAATGCGGCTTATCACCAAGTTAGATCTAGTACGAGGCATCTTTAGTTCATGTGTCCAAATGATCACACTTACAAATTCTTTTCTGGAGTAGCTACTGGTAAAGCTTCCCATATTAGAGACTAAGTGACTATCATCAAGATATTCATAATAATAAATTGGTGAGATTATGTAATATCAGTATCTGGTCCAAGTTCTCGTTACCAGAAAATGTAGTTAATCTATCAGATGTCACGCTCATTCGCCATCAGCTAGAAGTGTTAGGGCTAGTAGTTAACTTTACTATGTTATATATAAATATATATATATATATATATATATATATATATATATATATATATATGTACATATATGTAAAGAAAGAGAAAAGAAACAGTTGATAAAGGGCACAGAATAGGGGCAGGGTGACGCCGCGGAAAACCCAAGTGTGAACGATTGACCGGAAAATGTACGAACATGTACACATCGATATGCAGTTATCGGAACCACACCAATGGAACCATAAAGAACTCGAGGACCCCATAGCCGTAAAGAGCAGAGCGAGCTGAGAAAGCACTTCCTCTCCCCTCTCTCTTCCCCTCCCTTCCCTCTTTCCCTCCTTCTCGCCCTTTACCCACCTCATCTTCTTCCTCTCTTAGCCTCATTCTTTCACCTTTTATGGTCCCTTTTATCCTTCTTTCTCTTCCTCTGATATTCGCTTCCACTCCCTCCTTCCCCCCTTCCTACTGCCACCTTAACCATTCTTTTTCTTCCTTATTCTTTATACCTTTGCTCTCCTCGTCTCCCTCACTCATTTTTGTATATATTCAATTTTTCTACAACCCTGAAACCACTCTATCTCTCCTCTCCCTCTCTCTCTTTCTTTTACATTCAATCTTTTTTATGACTCCGAAATCACTCCGTCGTCCTTCTTTTCCTCCTGCACTCGCTCCCTCATCTTTTTATTATTCCCTTTCGCCCTTAATTCCCCTCTCCCTTTTCCCTCTTTTTCCCTTTTTCTTCTTTTTCTCCCTCTTCCTTCTTCCTTTTTCTTGCTCTCCTCTTCTACACTTTTGTCATTTAATCCTTTCCTTTTCCTCTTCTTCCTTTCCACTTACCTAATTCCACCCTTCTTCCTTTGCTCTCAACTGCTCCTTTTTTCTGTTCTTCCTCATACACTTTTTCCTCCTATCTTCTTATTTCATTTCTTGTTTGCCTCTCACCCTTTCCTCTTTGTTCTTGTTTTTTTTCACATTTCTTTTTATTCCTCTTTCTCCTGCTCCATTTCTTTATTACTTCTCCCTGACCATTACCTCATTTTTTCCTCCTCTCCTCTCGTCCTTTCCCAGCCTCTTCCTTCCTCCCACATTCTCATCTCACTTCTCCTTCCCCTATCATGTGCTAAATTCTACATCATCTTCCTCTTCATTTTCATTTCTTCATTTACTATTATTTGTACAGATTGCTCATTTCTCCACTCCATATGGGTATTGACTACATGAATTTTATGCTGTTAACATCCTAGGGAATTTGTGATATCCCTACAAATCAGTCACGTAGTATTTTTTCGGGGTGGGCAACCAATATCCATCTAAAATAGTCATGATCATTTAACTTCTATTCTTCTTGTTTTAAGTTACCTTATTAATTCATTTTTTTTTTTTTAGAAATTCATTCGCTTATTCATTTGCTTATTTGCTCATCTGATTATTCATTTTACGTATTACATTATGCATACATACATATATATATATATATATATATATATATATATATACATATATATATATATGCATATATATATATATATGTATAGATATGTATATATATACATATATATATGTATATATACATATATACATATACATATATACATATATATATATATATATACATATATATATATGTATATATATATACATATACATATGTATATATATACATATATATTTCTGTAATCTATATGACTTCACCTCTCCGGCGCATTATATGCCTTAGAGACAGATAACGCACACGAAAATATTTCTCCTCCTCCTCTTCCTCTCCTCTTTTCCTCTCCTTCTCCTCCTCCAAATTCCATCCACGTTCCATCCTTTTTTCTTTCTCTCTTTCCCTTTCTCTCCCCTCCTTTCCCACCAAGGCTGCTATCCTCAATCCATGTCTCCCTTCACGTACTCGCACACTCGAGCATCAGCCCTCCCCTTCCATCTTTTCCTTTCTTTTGTCTCAAACTCGAGGTTGAGTGACGCGAAGGGTAAGAATAGCCGAGGATAAGGTTGTAGTTTCATACTAAGGACACGAGTAAAGGTAATGCTCAGAGTGAGGTCAGGGTTAAGAACACAAGTTGGTACAAAGTTTGAGGCCTTAGATTTGGAAGTAGTTTCCAAGTAAAAAGGGCTCGACGGAAAATATCTTGCCAAGAAAGAAAGGACTGACAATTTGCAAGAAATGCCAAAATCGTTTTAGTTTCCCTTAATATGGCTAATATCAGACAGTTATATTCAACTATAGACTAAATACCACATTAATTAAACTATTCACCCCAGAAATCAAATATTTGGCCAAAGAAATTTATATATAGAAAAAGATATTAAATCCAAAGAGACTTAGCAACTATAATGGTACAAGTGATTGTATGACAAAGGTCAAATATAATGGGATTTTTTTCGGCAAAGATGAATGGAAAATTCACAATAAGGGCAAAGGGTGGAAGGACTGGTTTCAAAAAGAAGAAAGAAGTAAACTGGATTCACATGAAAGCCAGTACTGGAATATGCAAAGGCTAGGGGATATCGAAAAGTAAAAAAAAAAAAAAAAAAAAAAAAAAAAAAAATCTCAGCTTGTGGGACCTTGGGGACTGGGTTTGGAATGATGCAAACGAAAAGGGCTGGAGTCCGGAGACGATATGTGAGTCAGGGTAAGGTTAGCGGTGATGCATACGACAAAAGTGGGGATTCATTCTTTTTTCCTGTAGTATTTTGTCGACGATAACCAGTGTTTCTAACCTTGAAGGCAACATCGCCCCGAAGATGCGGAGACATAGAGGTGATGAAGAATGGATTTAAGCAGGATAGTATAAAGGAGAGATACTAAATATTGAAAATGATCGGCATTTTAGGGAGATTATTTTTCAATCGAAAAAGAATGATGTGTGACTTGGGTTTGTATGGGTATCAGTAATCCTTAAAATATTGACTACATAAAACTTGAGCATTCAACACCTAACATTGGGGCGAAGGTAGAGATAAAGTATTTGACGTTGATAGAGGTAAAAGGGGTAGCTAGGCTTTAGGAAAACTGAAAGAAAGTGAGGAGGAAAACTGAAAGGAAGTAAGAGACGAAGATATAGATGGGGGTATTAGGTAGGTGATAGATTGGAAGTAAATGAGAGTAGATGAAGAA
>NC_134807.1:37574668-37584668 GCF_046742065.1 Oratosquilla oratoria | reverse complement strand
AGGGAAAGGCATAAAATCATTCCCACCCATTCCATCCCTGAATACACTCCACACCCCTCCACCCTCCCTCTCATCTTAGCACCTCCTGGATGACGGGTTATCCCTGCACCCTGTCCACTGCCCTGGGTCAGAAGCAGTGTCGCAAGACACAGCACATCCACAGCAAAGCCGCTTCATTAAATCGGCGACTCCTGTCTCCGTCCTCCCATGCATAAAGGAGAAGACGGGGAGAAATCCCTTCAAGCTGCATCAAAATTTGCTCACACATACTACCTCGCCCCCCATCCGCCCGCCCATTACACCTCATGCATCACAACATCATCCATATACAACCATTCTCCATTCACCCCTGTCTTCTGTCCTCTCCCTTCCTTCCTCAACAGACATTGCCCTCTTTCCCAAAGCCCCCCTCACCCCATCCATCCACCTCATCCTAGGACGTCCCTTCATGTTCACTCCATCCACATCTGCCTTCCATACCTATTTTACTTGTCTTTCTTCTCTCATTCTTTCCATGTGTCCAAACCATCCTAATACTCTTTCATCAACCCTATCTCCCAACACCCTTTCTACCCCTGTTCTCCTCCTCACTTCCTCATTTCTCACTCTATCCAGCCAAGTAACCCCCATCATACTTCTCAGACACCTCATCTCAAACACATTCAGACTCCTTCTCTCTTCTTCTCTTATGTTCCATGTTTCTGCCCCATACAATTCTGTTGGCATAATCACTCCTTCATACAGTCTCCTCCTAGCATCCATTCCCAAATTTCTATTCCTCATTACACTTTTTAATCCACCAAGGCATTTACTCGCTTCTCTCAATCTACATTCTACCTCCACCTTCACTCTACCTTTTCCTGCCACATTTGCTCCCAAGTATCTAAAACTATCCACTTCCTCCAGTCGCTCTCCCTTAATGCTCACTTCCAAACTACTGCCACTTCCACCCATTGTACATCTCATCACCTTACTTTTACCCACATTTATCTTCAGCTTTCTTCTATCACACACTCTCCCAAACTCTGTCACCAACTTCCTCGATCCCTCCTCCGATCCTGCCACAAGCGCAGTGTCGTCAGCAAACAACAGCTGGCTCACCTCCCACTTTTCTCCATTTTCTTTAACCATCTCCAATCCCTGACCCACTACCCTAGCATTTACCTCTCTTACCACCCCATCCATGTATAAGTTGAACAGCCAGGACGACATAACGCATCCTTTACCTCGAACCACTCACTCTCTCCATTTCTAATCCTGACACAAGCTCTACTACTCTCATAAAAACTCTTGACAGCTCCTAGAAGCTTTCCTCCTATCCCGTTTATCTGCATAACCTCCCACAGTACCTTTCTGTTTATCCTATCGTAAGCCTTTTCCATGTCCATAAAGGGCCAAAAAAAATCCTTCCCCTTTCCTGTAGCTTTCTCACATATTTGTCTTACCACAAAGATCTGATCTACACAACCTCTACCCGTCCTAAATCATCATTGTTCTTCACCAATTACTCCTTCTGTTCCTCTCCTAATCCTCTCAATGAAGATCCTCCCATAAGCCTTCCCAACTACACTTAACAAGCTAATCCCTCTGAAACTACTACATTCACACTTGTCCCCTTTTCCCTTGTAAAAAGGAACTATACAGGCACTCCTCCAGTCCTCCGGCACTCTACCCTCTCTCAAGCAAACATTAAGTAACCTCACCAGGCAGTCCACCATCACTGTACCTCCTTTTTTCAGACATTCTTTATGGCATCCATCCAGCCCAGGTGCCTTACCTGCTTTCATCATCTAAACAACTGCCTTCACTTCATTCTTCCTTATTTCTCCTCCATTTTCCTCATTCATCACTCTCATTTTCTTCGCATTTCCCACTTCAACTATCTTTCCCTCCCTATCTTCCTTCACATTTAGCAACTCCCAAAAATATTCTGCCCACCTTCCCCTTACTAATTTCTTTTCCATTATCATCTCTCCATCTGCACCTTTTACCTTTTCTTCTCTACTTGATTCGCCTCCTCTTCCTCTCTAAATTTCTTTCCAAAACATCTTTTTATTACTTTCAAAATTTTCTGTCATACTCTTACCCCATTTCACATCTGCTCTCCTCTTTGCCTCCTTTACCTTTTCCTTTACTTCTTTTTTCTTTTCTTTGTACGTCTCATAAGACTCCCTCGTCCTATTTTGTAACCAAACTGTGAGAGCTCGCTTCTTCTCTTCTACAACCTTCTTTGCTTTCTCATCCCACCATTCACTACCCTTTCTTCTATTTCCTCCTGTCCTTCTTGTTTCACACACCATCTTTGCGCACTTTATGACTCCCTCCTTGAACCAGCCCCATTTCTCCTCCACACCTAGCTCTACTCTATCCTTCACTCCCTCCCACTCCTCCTTCAGCTTCTTCTTGTACTCTTTCTCCTTTTCCTTTTCATTTAAAGAGTTCACTCTAAACACCTCCCTACCTTTTGTCCCTTTCCTCTTTCTCCATCTATCCTCCACTCTCAACTTACCTTCCACCAAAAAAATTATCTGATATTCCCCCACCCTCTTCCCTTAGCACATGTACATCCTTAACTCTTCCTATCATAATCCTATTTACCACTACATAGTCCATTAACGCTCTATCTACTACTCTTCCCTCCACCACCCTCTCCCATGTGTACTTATGCTTGTCTTTCTTCCGAAACACTGCATTTGCTATCATCAACTCTCTTTCTAGACACATTTCCACCATCAACTCTCCACTACGATTCTTTCCTGGAACTCCACATTTCCCAACCACTCCATCAATTGGATCATTTCCTACACTAGCATTAAGGTCTCCCAGTACTATTACATTGATATATCTCCCTAAATCCTCTATGCATTCATTTAAATCTATCCAAAAAGCCTCCCTTTCTTCTACGCTCTTCTCACTGCCAGGCCCATATGCACTTACAAAAACCCACATCTCCTTTCCCAGTTTCACCTTTATCCACATTATCCTTGAGGAAACCTCCTTCCACTCCACTACACGTTTACTTATCTCTTCACTTACTAGTATAGCCACCCCTTCCCTCCCTCGCCTTCTCTTCACTCCTGATAACCTCCCACTTACACTCCGAAACTTACACTCGCCCTTCCCTTTCAGCTTATTTTCACCCAAAGCCAACACATCCATCTTTCTTCTCACAAACATACTACCTATCTCTTCCATTTAGCTCTCATCTGTACCACATCCACGCACATTAAAAGACCCAAACCTTAGGGTGCTGGTCGGAAAACTCCCAGACCCTCTTATGCCTTTGCTTTTTCTTTTAGGAATGTCCCCTGTGGGGCTACAAGGAGAAGGATGCCTAGTCCCAATCCCCGTCCCTTTCTTCTCGCCTCCTACGATCCAAGTGGAAATACTTGATGGCAGTATTCTTTTCCCCCACCACAAGGAAGGTAGGCGAAAAAAGTAGTGAATATTCAGAGAAATTGTACAGGACAGTAACAAGGGGTTGGGGGGCAGCATAACGGAGAGAGTCGTAGTATAAAAGTGTCATCATTTCTCTATGAACAGAGTTTTCCTCTATCACAGACAAAACGATGTGTAGCTCTAGTCCATAGGGGCACCCCAAATAGACCCTAAAGTATCAACTGCATGCCACTTTGCCACAATAACATGCAGCCAATACCCCAGACGGGGATAACATAATTGTACATCACGTAATAGTCTTATTTCTCTTTACTAATGTATTCCCTGTGGCAAAAATCTAGATTTAATTCATCCTCGTATATCTTGCTCTCCGTTTATTTATTTTGTGTCATATTTACAGAATTCATTCTAAGGAAGAGATGTCATATTTCTTGCCGAGTGCCCCATCTGTCCAAACAAGTTATTGTTGCCCCTACAACATCGCTTCGTGTCCAGATGTGCAGCCCTGAAACGTATTTCGTGTTATCTTGGTTTTGACCTCCAATGAAAACTTTATGCAACAACGAAAATCGTCATCTATATATATATAGAGGGCTACAGTTGATAGCCGAAATATAGGATTATTCTTTATTCGAAGTTTATTCTTTCTCCGACTGTGGGTTCCTGTGTGATATATATATATATATATATATATATATATATATATGTATATATATATGTATATATATATATGTATATATATATACGTATGTATGTATATAAGTATGTATGTGTGTGCATGTTTGTGTGTATATTTGTATGCATGTATGTATGTATGTATGTATGTATGTATGTATGTATGTATGTATGTATGTATGTATGTATGTATGTATAATTAAACGTACATAAGTCAACGAAAATAATATATCAAGAAAAGGATCAAAATTGATTAATGTTTCAGTGAAGGAACAATGTCAATGATAAATATGTCAGTGAGTCTACACTGAATAGCTATACATATATCCCTAATTAAATATGTGTATGAATACAATTATACATGGATAAATGAGTACATGCATAAATGTACAAATGACTAAACAAGTAGACAAATATGATAGCAAAAAGGTATAAATGATGAATATCTACGATCAAGGCAGTCTCTTGCTATTTGTATT
This sequence comes from Oratosquilla oratoria, assembly GCF_046742065.1. Lineage (NCBI taxonomy): Eukaryota > Metazoa > Arthropoda > Malacostraca > Stomatopoda > Squillidae > Oratosquilla > Oratosquilla oratoria. The sequence goes on along the minus strand of NC_134807.1, from coordinate 37,580,115 downwards.
TTTCTAATATGTATTCAAACGTAAAAAGGGTAACTAAAATTCTTTGCCTTTAAATCTGAGCAATATTCGCAGCCGTCTCCAGCCGTGAGACGTGACATTCTAATTCGTGAAGTGATATAGGACGTGGAGAACGACTATATGTATCTCAGGTTCTGGAATCGAAAGTGAGTCTGCCGGTGAATAAGCAAGCACTGCCCATGAATTGCAAATTGAGAGAAACAAACCCCCAGGCCAATACCTACGTCCTTGATTTTCATTTTATTTGTTAGACTTATTCAATTTCTAACAAGTTGTGATATCGTAATAGAAGATGTAGCAGCAGTAGAAACTTATAGTTAGATATGCCCTTTATAAATGCAACTACTCCTAATTCAAATATCATTACTACTATTGCTTCTTCTGCTATAATTTTATGATTATTACTATTTTCATTATCACTATCATCATCATTAAAATCTTCCCTTCATCACGCTTAAAAAAAATTAATAGATTTTGGTCAGCCTAACGCTAAAATATTTTATTCGGCAAAGTTCTGACCCCTGAATTTAAGCTGAGTGAAATCAATGAGACCCTTTTGCGACAGAGCGCTTCCATTCATGCGAGTGAAATCCTTCATGACAGTTAGAATTAGATTTATGTGTTATACCGTGGTCATAGGGTAAGCTAGGTTGTCTGCACACATAAACCACGCGTCAAATCGAACCCTACATGAGTAATTCCAATAATTGTACTGGTAGAATTTGGTTTTCTGATGATGAGCATCGTCACAACTGCGTCCCTGGTATTTTATCAACAAAAGCACGTCATGGAAACACAGTCAGTCTACGTTTGCATGCACCACATTTTATACACAACTTGTCTTCCCAATTTACGTGTGCTTTCATTCAGCATACGATATATAACAGAATATGCGATCTATAACAGAGGAGAAATTCAGGTTCTTGTGACAAGCAGCTTAAGCTTCAAGGCGTTTAGCCACAGATAAAGCCATAATTGCTGACTTGTGTGTTCAGATAGTTGGAGAAGTGACAATCTTCATTGAGTCATGGGAATCAAACTGGTATATATCTCCATAATTGCGAACTAAGAACAAAGATGAACGTCTCCCAACGGCACGTAATACATTGAATTCCACAGCAAAATACATACGTAACCACAACCTCACGCAACACCGTACTTACCACCATAAATCGTTGCGCAACAGAAACACATAACACTCTTCTCTGTCCACTTAGACATATCTTACTGCTTCGTCTAAATATATGTCAGAGAATCACAGTATGTTCGACAATTTTAATTCCTTCAACATCATCACACAAGAACAATATTCTATTAAGGTTAGTGTTGGGTAATTCTATTACAAACAATAAGGTCGAAAAATACTCCAAAGAGACATATCTGATCTGTTGATTAAAATGAAATAGGTAAAACGCTGCTCATAGTAATAAATATAAAAATGAAATTTAAAATAGATCAGCTTGACCTATCCTCACTGTTACTTGGTACCCAATCCACTATATGACACCTCACCACATTATATCACACCATGTCATAGAACATTACACAATAACACACCACACTACAACACAACACAACACAACACAACACAACACAACACAACACAACACAACACAACACAACACAACACAACACAACACAACACAACACAACACAACACAACACAACACAACACGACACGACACGACACGACACGACACAACACAACACAACACAACACAACACAACACAACACAACACAACACAACACAACACAACACAACACAACACAACACAACACGACACGACACGACACGACACGACACGACACGACACGACACAACACAACACAACACAACACAACACAACACAACACAACACAACACAACACAACACAACACAACACAACACAACACAACACAACACAACACAACACAACAAAATACAGCACAACACAATACAACACAACACAACACATCATACACCCCGCGAGAACACAACATACCACATTAGAAAATATATCATACCTCGCCATACCACACCAATTCACATCACATTACAATTACACCATACTAGCACACCACAACATACCTCGCAAGATCACACAGTCACACATCACAACGTAGCTCACCATACCACACCGCACCACGCCACACAATACAACACTACACTATACCATACAAGGTCATGCATTTCCACAGTGCATCACCATATTAAGACAGCAAGGTAGAAGGAAATACATAAGACTTGGCTTACCAACGGAGTGGTTAACAAGTGAAATAGACTTAAGCCCCAGTCACACTATCACAATTATTGTCAAATGTTGTGAATTTGAAAAGCTCCAGAACGACTTTGCCTACAGTATTTTAGACTTTACTAAGAACAATTCAACAAAATGTCTAATATTCGTATAGGTTTAACATCTCTTAACTCATTATTCAGCTTTTCAACATATGACACAAAGGTAATATAACATTTGGGGGTTCGAAAAAAAAATTGTAAACGAAGTTGTTTTTACTCGAACGAACTCACTTGAGTCATGTATGTGTGACTGGGGCTTTAGTAACAGTGTAGTGAGTACTGAAACTATTCCTTGTTTTCAGATAAGATTAGATCATTTTATGGATGGGAATGATAGATGGTAATGGACATTGGCGTTATGGTCTCTTGTAGTCTTCTCCATTCATATGTTCATATATATGGCAATCTTACCATAGGACAACTAGTCACTTCACAACTCACCTTGAATCATCAGTTTATTCTCTTTCACATTACACTAAGCTTTAGCTTTATTGAATTGTGCTATAGTACGCCACAACAAAAACTGAGAAGCACTGCTTAAAAAAACATACAGTGACACATCAAATCATTCATAGTTTGTTCTTCATTTATATGTAATTTGTTCTGCTATCACAAGAGTTAAAAGAGCAAAAATAAGAGTGCATATTGTGGGCTGGGCAAGATGCATTCAGGAAGATAAAGGAAGAAATAACAGCCATAATTTGACTGGTTTGATGCATTCCAGACTTTATTCAGGTCTAGGAGTTAATCAGTGAGGAGAGAGAATGCAATTAGGGCAGAAAGATGGGGAACATTTGCAGAATGGGTATTGTGTGGTATGGTGGGGTGTTGGTATCTGACTATGGAATGAATAGATACACTAGTGAAAATTTTCATTAGGCCTCAATCCTCACAACACGTACGTTTGCGTGTGTGTGTGTGTGTGTGTGTGTGTGTGTGTGTGTGTGTGTGTGTGTGTGTGTGTGTGTGTGTGTGTGTGTGTGTGTGTGTGTGTGTGTGTGTGTGTGTGTGTGTGTGTGTGTGTGTGTGTGTGTGCGTGTGTGTGTGTGTGTGTGTGTGTGTGTGTGTGTGTGTGTGTGTGTGTGTGTGTGTGTGTGTGTGTGTGTGTGTGTGTGTGTGTGTGTGTGTGTGTGTGTGTGTGTGTGTGTGTGTGCGTGTGTGTGTGCGTGTGTGTGTTGTATGTGTGTTAGGGTGTCCCAAGCGTATATAGGTAGAAATTCAAAGTAATGATATCAAATCCAGCACATGCTGCTCTGATTCCTTGTCAAATGTAAATAATTCCACCAAATTTTCATGAACATTGGGCAATATTTAATGGTCGCGCAAAATGAACGTTTTTATAGCTCCTCTGAGATTCGACCTTAATTTCCATCAAACAATAAAATTCTGGCTTTTTCTTCTATTGCATATAGACCGACAACTAATGGCTGCAGAAAGTTCATATTTATTGAAACTATTATAAAATACCATTGAAAGAAAATAAATATAAACTCCATTAAATTTCCCTTTTCAATATATTGATAATATAATCATCATAAGGCAAGATATTTTACCTCATCAACAATTACGTCTCAGGACAACTAAATTTTTATCAGTAATGTAACTGATGCATCGACTTCTGATTTCCTGCAGAAAACAAAGATCTTCTCTTCTTCTTACTCCAGTACATTCTTCTTGAGTTCCGCCTTCCTTTTTTTTGGGACGGCTTTCGTGTGGAGGCGGGCAAGCTTCAAGAGGAACTGGGTTTGCCTTTCTTCCTTCGTCCGTCTGCCTAAGAAGCGTTGAATGAGGGCTATTCCTCGTTCTGCGAGGTCGTTCGTGACCTTCAGGATGAAGTAGAAGACTCTAAAGCCACGTTACGATCAAGAGTGGATGACGAAGCAGCCGCGTCCTTCTTCTTCATCTCCTCCATCCTTTGTCTCTTACGTCTCTTCTCCTCAGTCGCTTGTTTCAGCTTCTCGTCCACGCCAGCCATGGAGCAGCTCTGCCGGTCCTCCCTCTGAGCCTTCAAGAATGCCTTGTCTTCCTCGGGGATCTTCGCTTCCATTGCCTTAGAATGCGCGATGTCGAACATATCTTCGAGGCTGTCTCTGAAGATGCATCTCTTCATTTCTTCCATCTCTGTTTTTCGTGACTTGGATTTCGCCAAGGTGCAGTACTCTTTGTACAGCTTGAGGATCTTCTTCACCCACGACACATCCGACGTCGGAATGTTCGCACGTCGCCACACTTCCATGACCTTCTCAGCTGTAGAAGCTGCTGCAACAAGAAGAACCTCCTTCTGGATCTTGTGATGGAACAAAAACACCTGGAGAACCTCGCCTATCGACGGAAGACGATTCCCCGGAAATGACGATGTTGGGGACTTCTTCAGTAGCCATACAACTTCCTTAGATCGTGTTTTACGCGCCATTACGTTAGACCTGGAAACAAAAAATGACAGAATAAGTTTCACACACCTTAGCCTATCTCTCTCTCTCTCTCTCTCTCTCACTCACACGTCTTTCCTGTTTCCTCTCTCTATTACCTATCTTTCACACCCACCTTCCCTCACCTTCACCAAATAAACAAAGTAACACAGAAAAATATTTGTTATTGTAAAATAGAGCTCACCTAATGCCCCTACAACACTGACCGCTGCACGCTATGCCAGTGACCGCTGCACGCTATGCCAGTGACAGCAGAAAACTGAATGAAATGCGCGACCAGTAAAAGACAAGATATGAAGCTGAAAATTTTCCTGTTTAACCTTGTCACGACAGGAAACAAGGGCAACAAGTGCTGGAGTGTGTCCGATTCACTTCGGTTTCTTGGGACACCCTAATGTGTGTGTATGAGAAGTTTATTTTTTTCAGTTTTTTATATATAGGTTCTCTCTTTTCTTTAAGAAAGTATCTTATCCACTTCTGTTGTCATAAAGCACTCGTAGATTACCAAATTCTTTTATGATATTAAATATTTTAATTTCATTTAAATCAACCAAGGTCCAACAGAACAAAAATTTGCAAAAGATTGTCGCAAAGAAAGTAATCGAGATAGCTCTAGCTCCCTCAGTGTTATGAGACCTGCCTAGCTGGATAAAATCGTGTATCTTCTATTCACAACAACAAAAATTCTATAGCCTGGCCGTGACGAACTGGGGTCAATTA
>NC_134807.1:37559668-37567168 GCF_046742065.1 Oratosquilla oratoria | reverse complement strand
ATCTTCTTTGGACATTGCGTGTGAAACACATTTTTTCCTTCTTTCTGACTCTCTTAAAGTCTATGTTTCTACCCCATAGAGTGACGTAAGCACAACCACATCTTCATATAGTCTCCTCTGCATCCAGTCTCAAATGTTTATTTTTATGACACATCTTAATCTCCCAAGGCATATACTTGCTTTTCTCAATATACAGTTTATTACCACCTACATTCCTCACTTTCCTCCCACATGTGACCCAAAATAACTAAAGCTATCCACTTTCTCCAGCCTCTTTCCTTTAAGACTTACTTTCAACTCGCTCTCATTCTCCCCCCTTGTATATTTTACTTTTACCCACATTTACCTTAAAATTTCTCCTAAAGAATACTTTCCTAAACTCTGTCACTCCTTTAATCTTTTCTCTGTCCATGCCACAATCGCAGTGTCGTCAGCAAGAAAGAATTGGCTCACCTCTCACGTTTCAACATGTTTTTACCAAATCCTGTCCCTTACTCATTACCCTCGCCTTTACTTCCCTCACCATCCCATCCATGTACACATTGAACAGCCATGGCGACATGACACATCCCTATTGCTTTCCCACCTTTACCTTAAATCACTAGCTTTTTCCATTTCCAATTCTAAAATAGACTACTACTCTCGTAAAAACTCCTGACCACCCCTGACGGCTTTTCCCTAATTCCATATATCTGCAAACACCTCTCACAGTGCCTTTCTGTCTATACTGTCATAAGCTTTTATGCAGATTCACAAAAAAATCCTTACCTTTTGCTAATGTTTTATTTCATAGCTGTCTTACCACAAAAATCTGATATACGCAACCCCTACCTTCCCTAAATCCATACTGTTTCTCACCTATTACTTCCTCTGTTCATCCCCTAATTCTTTCAATTAAAAATCCCCATATGTCATCCCAACTACACTGAACAGTCTGATCCCTTTGAAACTACTACGTTTGCATTTGTCCTAATTTCCCCAGTAAAGCGAAACTACACAAGCACTCCGATAGTCCTCCAGCATTATACCTTCTATTAGACACACATTAAACAACCTCACTAGCCAGGGTACAATTACTGTTCTCATCATTTTCCAAAATATTTGTACCTCATCTTTTCTTTTATATATATATATATATATATATATATATATGTATATATATATATACACACACACACACACACACACACACACACACACACACACACACATATATATATATATATATATATATATATATATATATACAAGCCGCGGGGTTTGCCCTCTCCGGCTTCGCCGGGGGCTTGGCTGCGCAAACAGCGGCCTACGGCCGCAGCTTTCCGCGCTCTAATCCCTCGTTTTCCCCTTCGGCCTCGGCCACGGGGCGGACCCCAACACGAGATCCCCAGCACGAAGAAGAACGCGAAGAAGAACGCGAGGAAGAAGAACGCGAAGAAGAACACGAAGTAGAATGCGAAGAAGAACGCGAAGAAGAACGCGAAGAAGAACGCGAGGAAGAAGAACGCGAAGAAGAAGAAGAAGAAGAAGAAGAAGAAGAAGAAGAAGAAGAAGAAGAAGAAGAAGAACGCGAGGAAGAAGAAGAAGAAGAAGAAGAAGAAGAAGAAGAAGAAGAAGAAGAAGAAGAAGAACGCGAGGAAGAAGAAGAAGAAGAAGAAGAAGAAGAAGAAGAAGAAGAAGAAGAAGAAGAAGAAGAAGAAGAAGAAGAAAAACGCGAAGAAGAAGAAGAAGAAGAAGAAGAAGAAGAAGAAGAGGAACGCGAAGAAGAAGAAGAAGAAGAAGAAGAAGAAGAAGAAGAAGAAGAAGAAGAAGAAGAAGAAGAAGAAGAAGAACGCGAGGAAGAAGAAGAAGAAGAAGAAGAAGAAGAAGAAGAAGAAGAAGAAGAAGAAGAAGAAGAAGAAGAAGAAGAAGAAGAAGAAAAACGCGAAGAAGAAGAAGAAGAAGAAGAAGAAGAAGAAGAAGAAGAAGAAGAAGAAGAAGAAGAAGAAGAAGAAGAAGAAGAAGAAGAAGAAGAAGAAGAAGAAGAAGAAGAAGAAGAAGAAGAAGAAGAAGAAGAAGAAGAAGAAGAAGAAGAAGAAGACTGCAAATTCTATGGGCTCTCAGAAACATTGATGACAACACTGACATCTTTGTCCTGCAATGATGAGACGAGTAATGTACGTATGAAAGGACATTGGTGGGTTTTCTATAGACATCAAATTTGAAGGACCTTTCCTTTCTGTAAATTATTACATCAAGGAAAGGTAAATGAAACTAAGTTATTACCTAAGATTTTCCCCCATTATGTCACATGGTACAGATACATTGATGATATCTTATATATTTGGCCTGCAAATGATGATCCCACTTTGTTCTTAACTAAACTCAATGCCTTGGTCCCTTCCATTAAATTTACCATGGATAATGATTTACAGAAAGAAAAAGGTCCTTCAAATTTGATGTCTATAGAAAACCCACCAATGTCCTTTCATACGTACATTTTTACTCGTCTCATCATTGCAGGACAAAGATGTCAGTGTTGTCATCAATGTTTCTGAGAGCCCATAGAATTTGCAGTCCGGAGTTTTTGGATGATGAACTCTTAAGAATATTTGACATAGCTTCAAAATTAAAATATCCTAAGCACCTCGTGGAGATTTCTTATAAATCGGCAAAGATGTTTTTCTACGAGGAAAAAGCTAGTAAAAATTTTAATGTAAAAAACCTACTTGTACTGCCTTTCAACGAGAATTTCGTCAAACTACCTCATATTCTTAAGACTTTCAACATTCAAGTGGCATTTAAGAACTCCAATACAGTTAGAAGTCTTTTAATTAAAAAATCTCCTTATAAGGAAGAAAGATGTATATATTCAATTCCGTGAAAGAATTGCGACAAATACTATATTGGTCAGACTGGAAAAGAATTAAAAGTAAGGTTAAAACAACATCAGTATAGCGTCAAGAGTGGGCAAATTTCTAATGCATTATTTATTCACCTAAGGGATTTTAATCATTGCATAAATTGGGGGGGTGCTAAAGAAATGGTTAAAGATAAGTCATATTTGACTAGAAATATAATAGAATCCAGTCTGATCAAAGATACATTTGTCAATAACTTAAACTTAAGTCATGGTATGTATAAACTAGACAATTCTATTGTGAAAAAATTAGTAGCCCAAACGTCCGATGTCGCGAACGGGTCAGGTTGACATTAGAGCCTCGCAACCTTTCCCGGTTCCTTTCCTGACCTCATACTGACCTCATATTCTTGTGTCCTTTTTCTTTTCTATGTACCCTGAGAATCAACACAGCGCTCCTAGAGGTCGGACGTCTCTGTACTCCAGCTCTCTCAACAAACGCCCAGGAATCTTCGCCGGCCGGTGGTGGCGAGGAGATATATCTCCTTAGCTGCTGCCGGTCTGGCACAGGCCGACCTCTTCGTTGACGTCGGCAGGCGGGTTTACACCAAGACAAATACACACATTTCCCAAGTCACGTAATTCTCTGTTTTCAGAGTAGTGCTTGGAAGAAAAGAGGCACACGCACACTTGCTCGCTGGCTTAGCGGGGGCCCAACCCAACTCTCACACAGAATCCTCACCTGCTCGCGGGCTGGTCGACGGAAAGGAATTGGGACGCCTCTCTGTCCAACTTGCCCGCAACCTAACGCTGGCCTCTTCGCTAACTCTGGCGAGCGAGTTTACATTCTGACATTTTACACACAATTCCCAATCACGTAATTCTCTGCTTTCAGAGTTCTGATTGGAAGGAGAGAGATAATACAACACCCGCCCGCCTGCCCCCCCTCGCACCGCCACTTAATCAACTCTACAGGATCTCAAACCCAACCTGGGGAAAAGCAGGCTACTCAGGCCCCACCTGTGGCTTATCAGGAACGCGCTCTACACGCTCGCCGGTGGTGGCGAGGAGATATATCTCCTTTGCTGCTGCCGGTCTGGCACCGGCCGACCACTTCGTTGACGTCGGCAGGCGGGTTAACACCTCCCGTCTGCCCCCCCCCCTCGCACCGCCACTGGATCAACTCTACAGGATCTCAAACCCAACCTGGGGAAAAGCAGGCTACTCAGGCCCCACCTGTGGTATATCAGGAACGCGCTCTACACACGGGAAGTGAACACTACTCACTTCCCGTAAGATGCACACACACACACCTCTCACGAACATAGTCACGACACACGCACAAACATCTACACTTACTTTTTCTTCGACTAAAATTCGCTTCCTTTCTAACTTTCTCTTATACTACATCTTCTCATTTCAGTTTACCTCCCACTAAAGATTTTTCCGTTTTTCCACCTTTACTACTACGCCTCCTACCATTTTCTAAACTTTTGTTGGTGATCCTAATCCCGGCGTCGGCGCCCCCGTCCAAGCTCCCAGTCCATTTCTCCCGAGCCACGACCACCAACTGCCCCAAATCGTTCGCTAATTCGCCCGGTGGCAATAGCCCTCTTTTATACGCTACTATCTTTTCATTTTCTTAAAGACATTCTTCCCCTCCCACAAAAACCGATCCCCCGCAAGCGGGTGGTCTTTCCTAGGAATTCAGAATTCAGAATAGCCTGAGGATGTCTGAATAGACGAAAGCGCTCGGTCATCAGTTTTTCTTTTTCCTTGGTGGTTTTTCCGCATATATATATATATATATATATATATATATATATATATATATATATATGCGTGTGTGTGTGTGTGTGTGTGTGTGTGTGTGTGTGTGTGTGTGTGTGTGTGTGTGTGTGTGTGAGTGTGTGTGTGTGTGTGTGTGTGTGTGTGTGTGTGTGTGTGTGTGTGTGTGTGTGTGTGAGTGTGTGTGTGTGTGTGTGTGTGTGTGTGTGTGTGTGTGTGTGTGTGTGTGTGTGTGTGTGTGTGTGTGTGTGTTTGTGTGTGTGTGTGTGTGTGTGTGTGTGTGTGTGTGTGTGTGTGTGTGTGTGTGTGTGTGTGTGTGTGTGTGTGTGTGTGTGTGTGTGTGTGTGTGTGTGTGTGTGTGTGTGTGTGTGTGTGTGTGTGTGTGTGTGTGTGTGTGTGTGCGCGGGGGTGTGATTACTACGTTCTTGATTTCAGCCCTTGCTAAAGCTGGTGTCACGCCCATGGTATGTCATCCTACTTTGTCCGTGTCCATTCAATCTCCGACAACGACACCCACGTCTGTGGTTTCCCCGCCAGTGACGCACTCCCTTACTATTACTTCGCCAATTTTTCAGCCGCCATCCCCGTGTCGGCTATCTACCTTGGTTGAAATGGCTGTTTATTTATCTTAAGTCTCGCCAGATGCACTCTTGTTTTACGAGATGACACAATAGGTAACAAAATTGAACAATCAATTTGATATATGAACCACTATATGAATTGAATGATAAGAATGATAAGCAAATGACTGTGTGGTTAAACTTGTAGAAATTAAATAGATGAATAAATGAACGAATTAATTAATTAGTGAGTCAGTGTGCGTATGGATATATGAGTAAATTATTTATTAGATTCATAAGATATTAATTCATAAGTATATGTAGAATATCTCAGCGGGTAACTAAATGAGTAAGTGAATAAGTTAATAAGAAAATAAAAATGAACAATCAAACAAATTAGGAAACTAATGCATAAACAGATAGACAAATAAATTTTTATGATGAGTCAAATAGAATAGCAAGTGAGTTGTGAAAAAACATAGATAAATAGTTTATTCATCAATAGGTAATTAATAGATATATGATTATTTAGTAGCTGGATAAATTTATTAATCTACTTAATTATAATTAATTAGATTAATAAATGACAAGTAAACAGATTAATTATTATGTGAGTAGATCAATATATGATCATTCTTTACATAAATATTTGAAAGATATAATCAATACTTAATTTACTCTTAACCTTATTTTCTTCCGACCTTTCAGCGAAGAACTTTACTTTTGGAGAAACTTGATATTATTTCAATTAACATGATCTTAGGTCACTGACCTAGCTTCTTCTCCTCGTTCATCGGCTTTGTCCTGATTCTTTACTTTCCGTAAAGTTTCTCGAAATTTCAATCCTGACTAACTACTTCCTTCAGGTATTTTTGAGGCTCTTGTACCAAAGCTATCAACATCCAGCTTGACAGGTGGTACAACAAAGAAAATACCGCAACATCTGCAGGACACCATTTCCGTCTGTACTACCGTGGATACATGAAGAGCCAATTCAAACAAGATGAAAGAGCCCTTAAAGATATAATTTCCAAATACGTATAAACCACCAACAAGGACGACAGACTGAACCTCACAATCTTCTACAAAAACAAGAAAACACATCACCTCCTCCTAAAAAACAGCCCCAAAACTGACATCCCAGAGCTTCAACGTAGCCATCTAGTGTACGAATACAAATGCCTTTCAGGGAACTGTGCAGCCGTGCCCTCTACGTACATTGGAAGAACCACTACGAAGCTCTCCAGGCGCCTCACACTCCATCTATCAAACGGAGCTCCAAAGAAGCACTCAGAAGAGGTTCACGGGGTTAGTCTGACCAGAGAAATGCTAGTCGGAGGAACTTCCATCCTGCATACCGAAAGAGATTACTCCCGTCTACGTATATTGGAAGCCCTTTATATAAAAAACAAAAACCCTTCTCTCAACTCACAAATCACTGACGTGTACATAATTCCTAGCCTTAGAAATTTCCAAAACAGTTATAAGATAGTTAGAGAAGATGACGAATGGCCTACGGCTCAGGCAGGCTCGCAAGCGGGATCCTGGGTCAATGCCGAGATCCCTATTGGCCAGCCTCGACCAATCACGTTCCTCCTTTTCTTCCATTCTGTATTTAGTTCCCTATATAAACTGTTCACTTCTTTGCCTGTACCATAACCTGAAGATGACCTATGTAGGTCGAAAGCTTGTTTTAATAAAGTGTTCTTCATCTACAAGAACTTTCTATGTCTTTCGGACAACTTTTATGGGAGCTACCCATTGCTCACCGTTCCATCATCAGAGATGTAGAACTTCTCAGCAAAAAAAATGGTGAACGCAGAAGCTGCTGTGAACTTCAATCAAAATTGTCTACATGAGAACCTGCTACCGAAATACACACATATATATATATATATATACACATATGTATATATATATATATATATATATATATATATACACTGAGTTAAACACCACAGCATTGTCACAATTATTTATCTTCTTCCTAATATTTTCAATTCTCCTCACTATAGTTCTGATTTTGGGATTGTGATCGAAAACCAACTGTCCAAATTTATCCATTTTAATAACACAATTTGACGTTCCGACTTCAAGGAATCATTCTCAAAATACTTACAATTCAAGACAACACAATTAAACAGGCACAAAACAACTACATTTTCACGGACTGAACAAGGCGACGTCTTTCCATATACATGGAAAGGATTACAATAGTGTGTGGGCCGTTGATCTGACCCTAGCTGATCGTCATAGGGGAGGGGGAGGGGGAGAGGGAGGGGGAGGGGAGGGGAAGGGGGGAGAGGCGCAGTA
>NC_134807.1:37552168-37554668 GCF_046742065.1 Oratosquilla oratoria | reverse complement strand
TAACGTAGCGACTGCTTATTCTGAAACAAAGGCAATAGCATCGAGCCACCCAGGCCATATAAAAGGAACTACCTGATTCTCGACCTGGAGGTTTCCCAACGGTACAAGGGCAGCTCGGTCTCTATTCTAATTTCGCCGAGTCTTTATTATGGCGAGATATCCGACGAGTTGTGTGTCATTTTGACAAATGAAAATAAGCTCCACCGCAACGACTCAAACCTTTGCCGTTGCGACTGCTTATTCTGGAACAAAAGCGATAGCATCGAGCCGTACAAAAGGAACCACCTGATTCTCGACCTAGAGGCTCCCCGACAGTACTAGGGCAGCTCGGTCTCTATTCTAATTTCACCGAGTTCTTATTATGGCGAGCCATCCGACAAGTTGTGTCAACATGACACTATGTACATATACATACATATATATATATGTATATATATGTATATATATGCATATATATACATATACACACATATATATATATATATATATATATATATATATATATATGTATATATATTTGTGTGTATGTATGTCTGTTTATAATATATATATATATATATATATATATATATATATATATATATATATATATATATATTAGCTCTGTTGTCACCATCACTTTCAGTTCCCTTCTATACTTTATTACTGGTTTTTATTCTGCTAACTGTTCCTTCTATGGTATTATATTTCTTCATTCACTTTCTTCCACCTTCATTAAAAGTAAGTATGTCTTTCACCATATCTTTCTGTAGTAAAAAGTTATGTTTCTCAATGGGTTGAAATTAAACTTTTTTTTCATTTCATCACTACTTCTACAACTTAGTTTGATTAAGTACACCAGAGGACTCCCACCTGGTATCCCCAGTCCACTCACCATCACTACTTAATTCATCAAGTAGCTTTGACTGTTACAAATAAGTGCCTCACCTTAAGGGCGTGACTTTTCCTCCGTGCACCTATAATTTCTCTCCTACTCCACCCTTTTCTCCAATCAGAAAGACTGTTACACTGTCTCAAACATTCCCCTCTTTCCCAAAGCCCCATTCACCCCATCCATCCATCTCATCCTAGGACGCCCCCTCATATTCACTCCCTCCACATCTGCCTTACATACCTCTTTTACTAGTCTTTCTTCACTCATTCTTTCCATGTGTACAAACCATCCTAATATTCTTTCATCAACCCTATCTCCTCCTCATTTCTCACTCTATCCAGCCTAGTAACCCCCATCATATTTCTCAGACACCTCATCTCAAACACATTCAAATTCCATCTCTCTTCCTCTCGTATGTTCCATGTTTCTGCTCTATACAGTGCTGTTGGCACAATTACTCCTTCATACAGTCTCCTTTTAGCATCCATTCCCAAATGTCTATTCCTCATTACACTTTTTAATTCACCAAGGCATTTACTCGCTTCTCTCAATATACATTCTACCTCTACCTCCACTCCGCCCTTTCCTGCCACATTTGCACCCAAATATCTAAAACTATCCACTTCCTCCAGTCGCTCTCCCTTAACGCTCACTTCCAGTCTGCTGCCACTTTCACCCCTTGTACATCTCATCACCTTACTTTTACCCACATTTATCTTCAATTTTCTTCTCTCACACACTCTCCCAAACTCTGTCACCAACTTCCTCAATCTCTCCTCTGATCCTGCTATAATCGCAGTGTCGTCCGCAAACAATAGCTGGTAAATAAGACATCATCAAAGGAATACAGTAAGGGAGATACAGAGACAGTATATATACTACAAAGTAAAAAAAAATTATAAGGAACATGGAAAGATGAAACACAAAATTCTGAGAAACTTACCCAAAATACTCAGGTCACAGACGAAAAAAAAAAAAAATATATATATATATATATATATATATAAATATATATATATATATATATATATATCTATATATATATATATATATATATATATATATACACACATATTGGGGTAACAATAACATCATTGTACCATTTAATGAATCTATCAACTCGGTCTCCAAACTTCTACCTAATAACCAAATCAAATTTATCTACAATTATCCAAACAGCATTTTTAGAAAGGTAGTAAATGTACACCGGAGGGATGATGTGGACCAAAACTCCGGGGTATATAAATTGCCTTGTAAAGACTGTGATGATGTCTACTGGGGCCAAACTGGCAGGAATTTGTCCACGAGATTAAAGGAACATAAAAACTCCATAAAATATGGACAAGTTAACTCCGCTGTGTTCCTTCATGCCAGCCAAAAAGACCATAGATTAGATTGGGATAATGCATCAATTATTTTTAAATCACACTGTAGCTATCGAAGGAAAATTGTAGAATCTTCTCTAATAAAACATTATCCTAACTTTAATACCTCAAAAGGACAGTGGCCCCCAGATTGTATTACGAAGTTAGCGGTCAACAAAATAATGTCAAGAGCGGTCGGACAAAACACCACCAACTGTCCTTTCCTGACCCAACCATTTCAAGGGCATGTAACCTGAGTCCC
>NC_134807.1:37529668-37547168 GCF_046742065.1 Oratosquilla oratoria | reverse complement strand
ATGTTTTCTGGGCCTTTATGGATCTGGAAAAGGCTTACGACAGGGTAGACAGAAAGGCACTGTGGGAGGTTATGCGGATATACGGGATAGGAGGAAAGCTTCTGGGAGCTGTCAAGAGTTTTTATGAGAGTAGTAGAGCTTGTGTCAGGATTAGAAATGGAGAGAGTGAGTGGTTTGAGGTAAAGGTGGGACTTCATCAGGGATGCGTTATGTCACCCTGGCTGTTCAACTTATACATGGATGGGGTGGTGCGAGAGGTGAATGCAAGGGTAGTGGGTCAGGGATTGGGGATGGTTAAGGAAAATGGAGAAAAGTGGGAGGTGAGCCAGCTGTTGTTTGCGGACGACACTGCACTTTTGGCAGGATCGGAGGAGGGATTGAGGAAGCTGGTGACAGAGTTTGGGAGAGTGTGTGATAGAAGAAAGCTGAAGATAAATGTGAGTAAAAGTAAGGTGATGAGATGTACAAGGGGTGAAAGTGGCAGTAATCTGGATGTGAGCATTAAGGGAGAGCAACTGGAGGAAGTGGATAATTTTAGATATTTGGGTGCAAATGTGGTAGGAAAGGGTGGAGTGAAGGTGGAGGTAGAATGTAGATTGAGAGAAGCGAGTAAATGCCTTGGTGGTTTAAAAAGTGTAATGAGGAATAGGAATCTGGGAATGGATGCTAAGAGGAGACTGTATGAAGGAGTGATTGTGCCAACAGCACTGTATGGAGCAGAAACATGGAACATGAGAGAGGAAGAGAGAAGGAACTTGAATGTGTTTGCGATGAAGTGTCTGAGAAGTATGATGGGGGTTACTTGGCTAGATAGAGTGAGAAATGAGGAAGTGAGGAGTAGAACAGGGGTGGAAAGGGAGCTGGGAGATAGGGTGGATGAAAGAGTATTAGGATGGTTTGGACACATGGAAAGAATGAGTGAAGAAAGACTAGTAAAGGAGGTATGGTAGGCAGATGTGGAGGGAGTGAACATGAGGGGACGTCCTAGGATGAGATGGATGGATGGGGTGAAGAGGGCTTTGGGAAAGAGGGAAATGTCGGTTGAGGAAGGACGGGAGAGGACAGAAGACAGGGGTGAATGGAGATTGGTTGTATATGGAAAATGTTGTGATGCATGAGGTGGATTGGACGAGGGAATGGGGGTGAGGTAGTGTGTGTGAGCAAAAATGTTGACGCAGCCCGAAGGGATTTCTCCCCGTCCTCTCCTTTATATGGGGGGAAGGAGAGGGGGGTCGCCGATTTAATGAAGCGGCCTTGCTGTGGATGTGCTGTGTCCTGCGACACTGCTTCTGACCTAGGGCAGTGGACAGGTGTATCCTCAACTGGTGTTGAGTAAATAGATAACACAGAACTTAAGGCGGCAACACCAAACTCAATGTAACATCTTTTTCGTTTATTAAATATTTCTTCTATATTTTACACAATGTCAATCACTTCTTGAAATATGGGTAAATGTTTGATACATTAAGCTCTATCATTTTGTTTGTGTCTATCGGGTGGACCAGTGAGTGAGTGAGGGAGTGAGTGGGGTGAGTGAGTGTGTGAGTGATATTACTCATCATGTATATGGTGGCGTATACATATCGCCCTCCCCATGGGGTTAGGTGGCTCCCGGCACCTAATGTTACATGGTTAAGAAAATATCTATACATATATATGGTTATATAGTTATAAAGTCAGAGACACAAAATCTTGGGTGGATATATGTGGAGATATGTGTGATGTTGAAGTGATTGTGGGGTCCCAAGAGGGCATTTTGAGCTAGAAGGATGGGTATGCGATGTTGTGTCTCTGAAAAAAGAATATGGTTGTGTCTCACCAACATTACATATATTCAACTTTTATCTAAGAGTTTTTGTGACACTTTCTTATTATTTCTGACAAACTCTTATCTGTGAGTTTGTATGTCAGTATCTGTCTTTTCTGAAACTCTTATCTATGAGTTTGTTTGGCACAATCTGTCTTTTCTGAGGAACTCTTATCTATGAGTATGTATGTCATTATAGTAAGATATGATATTGGTGAGATACAAAGTTCAACTTAATCTAGGTTTACAATAATTTGGGAAAGGGGGGTTGAGACTGTTTGATGGTTTTATTTCGTGCAAAGGAATTTGGTTAGTACCACTAATATAAAAAGGATGATTAAGATTGAGAGGGCAGTGGAGGCATAAGGTAATATTTTGTAATGTAGGTCTAAGGAGTCCATATCAAGGGTAGTTGATTTATTTAGGAGGTGTACCATGTCTATCTTACTTGGGAGGATGGTATCGGGGATCTTAGGGAGGGGTGGGAGTGTTAGTTGGGTCATGGGACCTAGATCGTGGGTCATGTTGAGAGTGACTTGTTGGTGGAGTTTGTTTGGGAGGAGCATTGAGTCCATTATGTAGATGTGGCAGGTGTCTGGTAGTGTGATAGAGCCGTTGATCCTATGATGGGAGGGTGGTTTGTGTAGGCATATCACTGACACTAATGTGGGGTGGGGAAGAAATATAAAGTGTTTATGTCCTACGTGGGTGTGGTGTATTTGAGTGTTGTCTGAGAAGCGAAAGTCACACGTCTCGGAAAAATTGACTTTGGGTGTTGTGAGTTCTGAGAGGCAAGGTTGGGATTTGGTTAATTGGAAATGGAAGGGGTAAGCTGGACAGATATGGAAGTTGGGTCGTGCTATCTTGCAAATTGCCATGGTTTCTGGTGAGGTTAGTGTGATCCATTGGCCGTCTGTCGATTTTAGGATGGTGGAGGTTGGTAGGTTGAGGGCCATTGTGCGGTTTTGGTAGGGGTAGGGGAAGGGATAAATTTCCCAAAGGGAGAATCTCTTGATCGGGTCCATAGGTATGTTGATAAGAATAAATTCTTGGAAGATAGTTTATGTTAAGATGGGGGTAATAATGATGTATTTCATTTCGGGAGAAGAAGGGGGTAAGTTTCAATGTATTGTGGGCTTGTCGTAGTGTTTGATCAAGTTGTGTTGGAGTGATCATTTGAAAGTTGACTATACCTGCGTGGGCGTTCCAAATATCTCTTTGGGTAAGATTACTATGGTCCAATAGCTTGTCTAATTTTTTGTCTAGTTCATTTAGGTGGTGAAGGAAGAAGAGGGCTGTTTGGGAATTGGTAATCTTAGATAACTGGGAATTTGTGAATGCTGCGAGGTTGTTGAACTTATCAATTACCGAATTGATTGAGTCAGCGAGGAGTTCGATGTTCTTAGAGTTTAGATTTATGAGTTTACCTTGTTGGTGTAGTACTTTTGTTATATTTCCTATGTGTGTTTGGATTGTTTGTAAGTCTTGTTCAGTTGCAGTCTCGAATAGGGATTTAGAAATTATTCCGATAAAATCGAACAATCCGCGTTTGGTTCTACTGGTCTTTGGGTTCTCATTGTCTGGGTTGGGGAGGTGGTATATTGTGTATTTGATCGTATTGATCTTGTCATGTAAGGCGTTGACGTTGTGGTATAGTGTCATGGAGATTTCATGGTTTTGATGAGTGGTGTTGGGTATTTGGGTGGAGATTAAATTTTCTATGTCTATGAGGTCTTTATATAATTTTGTGAGGGGTTTTAGCAGAGTATCTGGGGGAAATTCTCAGTTTTACCATTATGGAATCTTCTACGCATGCGGCGGTTCCATGGTTGTTGATGACTGCTCCTGGGATCAAAACGGGGGTGGAGAGGGAGAGGTGGACGAGGTGAAGTAGTAGTAGTATTGTAGTCATCCTGTAGATGAAGGTTATGTCTCAGTGAATGAGGATATGTCTATCTGACTCTCGCTAAGGTTATATTGGTCGGAAGGAAGTGGAGAAGTTTCACTAGATATGCGGAAGGGAGTTCTTATTGGAAATGGGCCATTTTAACCTCCACTGAGAGATACATGACGTCCTGCATCTTCAGGGGCGAGAGCTAGAGTGCATGTTTAGTTGCGTCGACGCAGAGTCATGGGATGGGACTTGCGCTTGGGTGAGTTATGTGTGAGTGCGGTAGGTGGGTTGTAGGTGGGGGGTGGAGTTGGGTCTAGGTTGAGTTTAACTTTTCTCAATTTCTCTCCATGTATGGTTACGGTTGTGTGATCGGAAGGATCTGTTAGTAGGAAAATATTGTTAGGGAGTGAGCTTGTGACTGTGAAGGGGCCTAGGAACTTGGGTTTGAGTTTGTTAGTCCTGCTTGAGTCTTTGACCATGACTGTGTCTCCAAGTGTTATGTCAAGTGGAGATGAACGTCTGTGTTGTTTTGTTTTTGTTCTTTCTTGGGCTACCTTGAGGTTTTCTCTGACTTGCTTATAAATGGTTTGCATTCCTCTTTTTAGGCATTGGGTGAGATTATCTAGATTGTATAAGGGGGGGATGGTTGGTTGAAGATTTGGTAGGGAAGGCACATTCTTTGGCCAAAAATGATCTCATGGGGAGACATCTTTGTTGCGGAGTTGACTGTGCTGTTGATACTGGCTTGTACCTGTGGTAGCCAATCTTCCCAACTGTCCATGAGATCGTTGACCAAAGGTCTGAGGACTTCAAGCACTTTGCGATTGGTGCGCTCTGTAAGTCCATTTCCTTGTGGGTGGTAGGCAGTGGCGAAAGTTTGATCTACATTGTAAAGATGTGCTATTTCGCGCATTACCTCGTTTTTTTAATTCTGACCCGTTGTCAGATAACATTCATGTGGGAATGTTGTGTCTGCAGAATATATTGTTAACTAAGGCTTTGGATACAGTCTCTGCTGTTTTGTCTTGTAATGGGACTAGGATGGTGTATTTGGACAGATAATCGACTGCCGTGAGTACGTAATTGGAACCTTGGTGGCTCATTTACATTTTCAGTAAGTCAATGCCAAGTGTTTCCCATGGCTCAGCAGGGAGCGGGATGTCTTTGATATTGAGTATTTTGGGGTCAGGTCCTCTGAATTGGTTGCAAGTTACACATGAGTCTATGTGTGTGGTTATATCTTTTTTCATGTTGACCCAGTAGAAGGAGTGCCTAGCAGTGTTCAGTGTCTTATCTCTGCCTGAGTGGCCTCCCATTGCACTGTCGTGCAATATGTGTAGGACCTTGGGAACTTGGACTCTGGGAACGACAGTTACTTCCCTGTCATTAGTGGTTCTCCTTATGATTCCGTCGACCAGTTTGAGTTCGTCTATAGGGACAGGTGGTCGAGAGTGTAAGGGAGTTCTTGAAAGGAGATACTGTTTTATTTGAGACCATGTCGGGTCATTGTCTGTTTCATTTCTAAGTTCTTGCATCGGAATGCATGTTGTTTGTGTTAGTGATGAGACGTGAGTTTGTCTGCTTAAAGAGTCAGCTACTATGTTAGCTTTTCCCGCTAGATATGTTATCTTTGGATCGAACTCCAATAGGGTGGTTTTCCACCTGGCAATTCTGCCATGTAAGTCTTTAGTGTTAAAGAGGTAGACTAGGGGTTGATGGTCTGTAAAGATTGTAATCTTATACCCTAGTATAAGATATTTAAAATGTTTCAAGCCCCATATCAATGCAAGTCCTTCTTTGTGGGTAGTTGAATAGTTACTTTCAGGCTTATTCAGTACTCTACTTGCGTAGGCTATGGGGTGCTCTTTCCCGTTTTCATCTTTCTGCTGTAAGACTGCCTATTCCTTTAGAGGAGGCGTCGGTGTAAAGAAGGAATTCTTTCTTCATGTCAGGAAAGGTAAGGACAGGGGCTGTGGTAAGAGCATGTTTAAGGGTGTTGAAACTTGTCTGTTCCTCTTCAGACCATTTGAAAGGCTCGCCTTTTCTTGTGAATTTGGTGAGAGGGGATGCAATTTCTGCAAATTTGTGTATGAAATGTCTGTAGTAAGATGCTAGTCCTACGAAACTTCTAGTTTCATCTGTGTTTCTGGGGGTTGGGAAATTGTTTATGGTATCTATCTTATCTGTGGTGGTATGGATGCCTTGGCTATCTACCTTATGGCCTAGGAAGGTGAGTTCCGTCTGTAGGAATTTACACTTTCCTAGTTGGATTTTCAATCCTGTGTTTTTGAGTCTTTTTAGGACAATCTCTAATGTGTGAAGGTGGTCAGTTTGTGCGGGACTATAGATGAAATGGAAATGTCCCTTGTCAGTGGAGAATGCAGTTACGGGTTTAGATTTATCGGTGAGCTCGACCTGCCAGAAGGCTGACTTAAGGTCAATTGTGGAAAAAACTGAATTTCCAATACCGATGGTTTGTAAGACATCTTGCATGGCGGGGAGGGGTTGTGGGTCAGATTGAGTTAGGTTGTTAACTTTCCTAAAGTCAACAACAGGGCGTAAAGTTCCGTCTTTCTTTGGGACTAGGAAGAGGGGACTGTTCCACGGACTTTGGGAGTGAGAAATTACGCCTTAGTGTAACATCTCGTGTACACTGTTGTTGACTTGTGTTTTCCTACTGTGGGGTATGCGGGGGGGGGGGGGAATTTGGATGTGATGTTTGATTATATCACATTTGCCTAAGGGTTCGCCTTCTAAGGCGGTAGCCGATCTATTCCTTTGTAGGAGGGTCAGTAGCTAGTCATTCATCTCTCCGTTTGCTGATGTTGTGATTTGGTTGGGGTGGATAGGGGTGAGAGTTTGTGGTGGTCTTACAGTGTTGATGTGTTGTGGGAGTGGTTCCTGGATTGGGGAATTATGGAGACGGACTGAACAAATGTTTGTGTTCTTCCTGATTTTGCGGTGTTGATCGGAGAGATTTGTTAACATAGCTAGGGTGTGTTTATTTTCTGATATTATACCCCAGGAGGACTCCAAGGTTATGTTATTTTTTCTTGACGTATCTGGGTCAAATATGACATCCTGGTGTTCTATTGCTCCGGGTATGTATAGTGAAACTGTTATTGAATGTCTAGGAGGTATGATGACTGTGTTAGACATCAGTGCTTTTGAGGTGACATAAGGTGGTGGACGGAATGAGTAGCTCTTAGTTGGAGAGGGTTTATTTAAGCTAGATATATATGAAAGAGGTTGTGTGTCTGGGTCGGGTGTTTCAGGAAGGGTTGACTCATTACTTTCATCTCGGAAGGAGATTTTGTTGGTATCTAAGTTGATGATGGATTTCCAGTCTCGTAGGGACTTTAAACCTATTATACCTTGTTGGTCGAGACTCCATTCATCAGCTAAGTGGAAGGATGTGAAACCTACTTGGGAATTGTTTACCTCTATGTTTAAATCAATCATATCGTGAAGTGATATGGTAGATCCTTCTATCAATAGACCTTCCGTATTTGAATACTGGATTTGGGGTGGGTCATTTAGTGCTTCGTAGAGAGCTCTGGGGATGAGGTTTAGGTTTGTTCCTGTGTCAACCATCATGTCAACAGTAATTTGATCTAATTTCACCTTTATGGTGATATAATTGTGTGGTGTGTCGGACGTTCCTATGGTGGTCTGGTGCGTGAGGCTGGTGCACGTTCCCCCAATCGGTGTTGAGTTGTATGTGTTGTGTGGGAAGAAGGTGTTTGTCGAGGTGTGGTGACTTGTTTGTTTGTTCTCTGATGTGGTTGTGGTTGTGATTTTTGTTGAGAACACTCTTCGTTGGAGTGAGTTGTGGTTTTGTGTAGGTTGCAGTATTTGCCTGGTTGTGTTGGTTTTGACATGGTGGGTGGTCTAGGGGTGGGTGGGAGTTGTTTGGTTTGCTGTTGAGCTCTACATTGGGAATCAGTGTGGGAGGTACCATGAATTGAGCAGGGGGTAGCGCGGTGCTGTACTTGTGGGTGTTGGTATTGTTGCGCTCTACACTGAGAATCAGTGTGGGAGGTAGTTCCAAGAATTGAGCAAGGGCTGGCGCGGTGTTGTACCTGTGGTTGTTGGTATTGCTGCGCTCTACACTGAGAATCAGTGTGGGAAGTAGTTCCATGAACTGAGCAAGGGGTGGCGCGGTGTTGTGCTTGCATTTGTTGTTTCTGTATGCAGTCTCTGGTGTTGTGACTTGTTGAAAGATGGTAGGAACACCAGTTAGATGGTTGCGCTAGATTGGGGCTAGGAAGCTGTTGTGATTCAAGGTTATTTAGTCTAGCAAAATGGTGCTGGTGAGAGAGGGAGATGTTGCAAGCGTTGGTGATGTCTAAGATGTAAGTATAAGCTAATGGGTTACTAGTGTTTAAATCCCTTTTTGCGGCTTCTCTTTGGCACTTTGGAGGGAGTTGGAAAAAATAGAGACCTATCTCTAGTAATGAGCATAGGTTTTCCAAAGTCATTACCTTTTTACCTGTGATGGTGTCTGTGTAAGTCCATGGGCTATTGTTGTACAGATTTTCCCTAATTTCTTTAATTGTGTTTGCAACATTATCTTTAACGTTGCTTTGTTTTTTAACTCTAGTATTATTTAGAAATGTGAGGATAAAACTAATGTTATTTGTTTGTTTGCTTTGAAAGACATTTAACAGATGTTGCTTATAATTGCTATATGTGATCCCTGTGGCTATCAAACTATCTAGCATCCAAGCCGTGGACCTATGTTCGTCCGATGCTTCTATTTTCTGGCGGCATAGATTTATCTTATCTAAGTCAGAGTAGTTTGTGTTTTTTGAAAAGAAAAGATCACATGCTGTCAGGAAGTCTGTGATGGAGAGTCCGCTAGCTTGAGAGAAGGTTGGAATTTCGGTTAGAGGGGTAATGGTTTGGTAGTTATTAATTATTGTAGGTTGAAGTTGTGGGTTAGGATGTTGTGATGGGTTTGGGGCAAGGTTAGGTGGTGGTTGGGGGTGTGGTGTGGAGGTGGGTTGACCAGATGGGAAGTTGGGAGAAGGGAAGGCAAAGTTCTCGTATGCATGGTTTGTGGGGTTTAGGGATTGTTGCAGGGGAATCAGGGGGGTTGGGATGTGGGGGGGGGGGTTGTTGAGGGTTGATATGAGAGGGAATTTGGGGTTGCGGAGAGGTGTGGGGTTGTTGTTGTTGAGGGTCTAGGTGAGGGGGGATTTGGGGTTGTGGTATAGTGTGGGGTTGTTGTTGTTGAGGATCTAGTTGAGGGGTAACTTGAAGTTGTGGTGTGGAGTGAGGGAGGGGGTTGGGCAAGTGTTGTAGTTGGAAGGGGTTAAAAGGGTCTTCTCGTGAGTGGTCATGGTGAAGGGGTATGTGGTCATAGTATTCCTCAGGAAGTATTTGAGAATCTGCCTTAGTCTTGGTCTTGAGAGGGTTTATCTTCTTTAGATGAGGAAAGAATTCCCTGAAGTAAATTTCTGACCTTGGCTCTCGTACCTGTAGCCATGTTAGTGTCTAACTAGAGATGCATGTATGACTTAATAGTTAAATTAGAAATATTTGGTATACATTATCTTAGGGGTAGTATGTTATGGTTAGATAAAAGGGCGGGTATAGGGTTTCAATGGGTATACAATAGTAATATTGCAACAAAAATGTAATTACATATAGTAAAAAATATATAAGTTATTGTAAAAGGTAGAAAGATATACAATATAAATGGGATTACAATATAAATGGGATTACAGTGTAAAATGGGTTTACGGTGGTAATATTGCAACAAAAAATGTAATTACATATAGTAAAAAATATATAAGTTATTGTAAAAGGTAAAAAGATATACAATATAAATGGGCATATATGATATTGGCAAGAAAATAAGTAATATAAGATATTGGCAAGAAAAAAGTAATGTGATTATACAGGTTATTGTAAAAGTTGAGAATATATTATTCTAAATAATGAATTGGGAAGGTACAAGATAGAAGTATGCAAAAATGTTTTTAACTTAATTATGTAACTTAATTATGTAACTTAGTTTTGTAAAATGATATTTTTGTTTGAATTATTAAATCACTAGAGACTGAATTATTAATCAAAGAAGGAAAAATGAAGTTAAGCTATCGTTAATTATTGGTGATATGAAGGTGAAAGTGAATCTTACAAGATTGTCTATATAATGAACATTAGAGTACCTTGAAAGGTATGATTGGGTTTAGGTATATATCGACGTATGTGCAGGTCCGTCAGGTGTGGATGTGGCGGCCCGTAGACTTGTTTGTCCTTACGTACGAAGATTTGGGAAGGTCTCCTTGGTAGTAGGATAGTTGGTAGTTATAAGAGTTCAGTGGTGTGCAATTACCTCCAGGTGAGGAAGTTTGCGGGGGGGTGCCTCATTGACGTTTTCGTAAAAAGGGAGAGAAGGCAGTATCAGGGGGGTTGGTTTTGATTGGTTATTGGTGGATTATCAATATTATCAAGTATTGTGAGGGGTTGATATATTATTTACCTTGTTTAGAAGTGGTTAGATAATTTGGAGTCGGTGATGATGACGTACGTATAGTGCACTGGGTCTTGACTAAAGTCGTGTGGTGTAGGTGCGTCAGCACGTATCGTTCTCGGGTGAGGACGGAGGGAGTGAAGGGAAGTGACTGGACACGGAGCTGTGTAGAGAGAAGAGGCTCTTGGAGGGCAGTCAGAACTTGTTATTGGTGATAGGGGATATATTGTTGGGAGCTCACTGCCACCAGGTGGTTTGAAATCTAAATTTCACCACCGAATCGAAGACTGTGATGGTTTGAGTTGGTATCGACGTCTCGAAGGGAGCGGTTGGTGGAGAGAGGTGTTGAGGGGTGCGTGTGTGTGACGAGATCTTTGCGGTGAGGAGGCCTTGATATCCTTTCTTCTGATAGGCGTGGCTTGAATGGCTGACGATTTTATTCGGTTTTCTTCTCTTGAGACGTGGGAGCGAACACCGCTGCCGCCATTTAATGTATCCTCAACTGGTGTAGAGTAAATAGATAACACAGAACTTAAGGCGGCAACACCAAACTCAATGTAACATCTATTTCGTTTATTAAATATTTCTTCTATATTTTACACAATGTCAATCACTTCTTGAAATATGGGTAAATGTTTGATACATTAAGCACTATCATTTTGTTTGTGTCTATCTCTCAAGATATTAGTTCCAAGCTATCTGAATGTCACTCCGTTTATATACCACACTGCACTATCTTAATGTCTCTGTACGTATCATCGGACCGACTGGTCCTGCTCTGGAGCCTCGACTTTTTGTTCGTCGATAGTGCTGACACAGCAAAAATAGGAGGTGCTGGTAAATGTTTTAATAAGGGTTTTTAATGGGAATGTTTGGTTTCCCGCAAATAAACTATCATGTTCTTAATTACTAGCTATATGTTATTTACAGTATATAATATTTCCAGGGGGGAAGGGTTCATTATTATTTGGTTGTCGTGTGTTTTGTGAGTTAGAGGTTGACTGCACTTATGAGTATGTTCGTGTGTGTGTGTGTATGGTTGCTTCTGGTGGTGCTGGTCACACGGGCAGGAAGTGCTGTGTCGGCAACCGCCCAGTCAGCAAGAGTGGTGCCGGACAGTCGGGTGGACCAGTGAGTGAGTGAGGGAGTGAGTGGGGTGAGTGAGTGTGTGAGTGATATTACTCATCATGTATATGGTGGCGTATACACAGGGTGCAGGGATGACCCGTCATCTAGGAGGTGCTAAGATGGGAGGGAGGGTGGAGGGGTGTGGAGTGTTTTCGGGGATGAAATGGGTGGGAATGTTTTTGTGCCTTGTCCTTTTTGGCTACCCCCCTGATAAGGGGGAAAAAGCCTTGGTATATGTATATATGTATGTATATACATATATATATATATATATATATATAAATATATATATATGTATGTATGTATATATATATATATATGTACATATATATGTATATATAATATATATATGATATATATTTATACATATATATATATATACATATATGTATAGATATCTATATGTATATATACATATATATATATGTATATATATGCATATATAAATATATATATACATATATATCATATATATATATAATATGTGTGTGTGTGTGTGTGTGTGTGTGTGTGTGTGTGTGTGTGTGTGTGTGTGTGTGTGTGTGTGTATGTATGTGTGTGTGTGTGTGTGTGTGTCTGTGTGTCTGTGTGTGTGTGTGTGTGTGTGTGTGTGTGTATGTGTGTGTGTGTGTATACATATGTACATGTACATTGATTTTATGAGTCTATTGTAAACCACTCCTCTTCCCAAAAGAAATATCTTGGATAGCAATGAATTACCGAAATTTATCTATATCTTTCACTTTTTCCTTCGTAACTGGGTACAAAACTGAAGACCTAAGTTTCTTTGAAATTATCTTTTTTTTTCGAATAGAATTGTTTTTCCTTTCGCGTTGTTTAATGCTCCGAGGCCTAGGGCTCGAAGGACATTAAATTCAATTGAGGTGTTGTTTGAAGGCGACTTTATTCCCAGCAGGGGAAATAGTAGCTTAGACTTGACACTTCAATACACCTCGATAGAATCAATTGAAGAAAACAATTTCTCTTTTCTTGGGATCAAAGTAGTAAAAGTCACTGTGAATGCACCCTCATCCCCCCCCCCACCACCACCACCACCACCACCACGGCCTCTGTAAAATCGACGGAGCCAAGGAGCTCTGCGACAAAGTCACATTTCCTTTTGGTGAGGAATCTCCTTATCGCCCACCACCAAACAATAAATTGCATGTCTTCATTTTCGCTGTCTACAAAGAGGCAATGCTCTATTTGGAGAATCCTTCACTCCCAATATATATATATATATATATATATATATATATATATATATATATATATATATATATATATATATATATATATATATATATATATATATATATATATATATATATATATATATATATGTATATTTTCATGGGTTGCTTGCTTAGTTTGGCCTGAGTTAACGTAATGAGTGGGACTTCAGTCGAATCTAGGGGTAAGTCGAGTTCCAGTTGAGAAGCAAACCCACATTAATAACGTGGAACGTATAGGTAAAATATGTTCCGAGGAAAAGTTCTATTTGAGACTGAATGTAAGTAAGAAGTATAAGGATTATGGTTGAGGTAAGATAGACGTCTGCACGAAACTTAACTAACTATATTTACACATAAAGAAAAAAAATAAAGTTTTACTGATCATTTACGAATATACACTCAACGTACACTGAGACATTTAACATAGACAAATACATACAAGACAAATAAAAGTTCAATACATAGAAAACACATAACATAAAGATATACAAGTCCAAGAATTCGGCCTACTAAAATACTTGCGAACAAAACAGCAATGCACCAATATACAGCGTCGAAGAGGTGAGACCTAGGGTTGTGTGAGAGTGTGTGAGGGTGAACAACCGGGGAGGCTCTTTTTATACCCGAGGAAGGCGGGGCCAAATTTTCATGACAAGGTTCGAATCACCAACGTTCATAGAACGTATACTGGCCATGAGTCATGTTCTTTCTTCACTCATTCTTTCCATGTGTCCAAACCAACATAATACTCTTTCATCAACCCTATCTCCCAGTTCCCTTTCCACCCCTGTTCTCCTCCTAACCTCCTCATTTCTCACTCTATCTAGCCTAGTACCCCCTATCATACTTCTCAGACATTTCATCTCAAACACATTCAAACTCCTTCTCTCTTTTTACAAAGGCGGAGCATGCCGACAGGAGACCTTTTGATCCATATCTAGGTCGGATGAAAATAAAAATCATATTAATAATAAATTAAAACTATAATAATGTAAAAATAACAAATAAAATACATAAATAAATGCATAGGTATAGTTGAATAACAAACAAAAAGGTAAATAGTAAATGATTATAAATTGACATATAACTAATAATAAATGAAAATCAGACAGACAAATTATAACAAAACAAAAACAAATAATATAACATAAATTATAATCATTACAGCATCTTACTTAGGTATTTATCTAAATGATTCTTAAAGCTTCGAACTGAACTACATTGCACTACCTGTGCAGGAAGTTTATTCCATTCATTAACTACACGGTTGGCAAAGTTGTTTCTACCTACTTCCAAATTGAATCTATTTCCGGACAGTTTGAGACCATTGTTTCTTGTCTGATTCTCATTCAATGTGAAAATTTGGTCACTTTTGATGTTGTCAATTCCCTTTAAAATCTTAAAGACCTGTATCAAGTCACCTCTGAGTCTACGCTTTTTTAGGGAAAACAGATTCATGTGCTTAAGTCGATTTTCGTATGATTTATTTTTGATATTTGGAATCAGTTTTGTGGCTCGCCGTTGTACTTTTTCCAGTCTGTCAATGTCTTTAATGAGATTCGGTGACCATACGGAAACAGCATATTCCAAATGTGGACGAACTAACGATTTATATAGCTTGTTAATGAGTGATGGACTTTTGAAATCAAAAGATCGCGCAATCAATCCCAGAATCTTATTTGCTTTCTCAGAGGCTGAAATACACTGCTTGGATGATTTGAGGTCGTTACTGATAATTACGCCGAGATCTTTTTCACTATCCACTTTTGTTAACGAATTTCCAAATAACTTGTAATCGTACTTACTGTTATTTTTACCTATGTGCATTACCTTGCATTTACTTGTGTTAAATTTCATTAGCCACTTTTCAGACCATTGCTGTAATTGATCTAAATCTTCTTGAATATCTAATTGGTTTGAGTGATCATTTGCCACTCCGCACAGTTTTGTATCATCAGCAAATTTGGAAACAGTAGATTTTAGTCCATTGTCTATATCATTTATATATACTATGAATAGAAGTGGCCCAAGAACGGAACCCTGAGGAACTCCACTTGCAACATTTTTCCATCCAGAAGTTTTTCCATTTAAAACAACTCTCTGTTTTCGACCTTTCAACCAATTACTAGTCCAACCTAATAGGCTACCACTTATTCCATGCAAAGCTAATTTAGTAAGTAGTCTTTCGTGTGGGACGGTATCAAAAGCTTTTGCAAAGTCTAGATATATTAAATCTATATTGTTTCTTTTGTCATAATTCGAGATAACTGTGTTGTAGAATTCGAGTAAGTTAGTCACGCAAGAACGTTTCCGTCTGAAACCATGCTGGCTATCATTTATCAAACGGTTACTTTCTAAATGATATTCGATATCATCTCTGATGATAGTTTCCATTATTTTTCCTACGATCGAAGTCAAACTTATAGGCCTATAGTTATTTGGTTTCTTTTTGTCACCTTTTTTGAATATGGGAGTAACGTTAGCTAGCTTCCATTCTCTTGGGACATCTCCGGATATGATGGATTTCTTGAAAATAATTTCTAATGGAACAACAATCTCATTTTTCATTTCCTTTAAGATTCTTGGATGCCAACCGTCAGGCCCTGGTGTTTTATTAACTTTGAGTTTGTCTATACACCTTTTAATTTTTTCTTTTGTTATATTTACCGTAGTGAGTAAGTTTACCCCAGACTTTTCACAGGTTTCAGTTTGGAATTCACTCTGAGGTGTTTCGTTTACGAATACCGAGCTAAAATAATTGTTTAAGATATTACACATTCCTTCATTTGAATATTCAAGTTGACCGTCAGCAGATAATAGTGGACCAATGTGATTCCTAACAACCTTTTTATCTCTAATGTAACTATAGAATTCTTTGGGATTCTCTTTGGATTTCTCAGCGATGTTCATTTCGTATTGTCGTTTTCTTTTTCTTATTGTTTTTTTTTAAATCTCTCTGTATTGATACATAACTTTCATAGTCATTAGATGCACCCGAGCACTTATATTTCTTATAAGCCTGTCTCTTTTTAGCAATACTTTTTTCAGTTTCTTTGTCGAGCCACTTTGGGCGAGCCTGATTTGGGGGACGTCTGTCCTTAAAAGGAATGTAAGTTTGAATCATCTTAGTGAGCGTATTTTGAAATAGTTCCCACATCTGATCTACAGGTCTTTCGTTTAATTTTGCCTCCCAATCTGTAAGCTGAAGCTCCTGACGTAGTTCTATGAACTGAGCTTTACTGAAATCGGGTATTTTAGAAGCACAAGTATCTATTCTAAAATTGTTTAGGAGTTTGAATCTGACTAAATTGTGATCGCTATTTGCAACAGATTCACCGACTTCTACATCAGTTACCATGCTTTCGCGGCTAGTGATCAATAAATTGAGCAAGTTTCCATATCTTGTGGGCTCTTTTACATGCTGAATTAAGTAATTGTCACCAAGAAAATCAATCAAGCGACTACCTATATGGCCATGTTCAAGGGTCATCCAATCAATGTCAGTAAAATTGAAATCACCCATTATCAATAAATCCCGGTTGCAGAAACTAGACAGTTCTTGAAATAACAGTTTGTCGTCTGCTAATGATAATGTCTTTGGCCTATATATTACACCTATATTCATTTTTTGTCCATTTGTTAGGGTTAACTCAACCCACAAACTGTCATATGCATCCTGTTTCACTTTCTCTAAAACACAAGCATGAACATTGTTTTTAACGTACAATAGAACACCCCCACCTTTCTTGTGGTTTCTATCCTGATGAAAGTGTTTAAATCCCGCAATATTAAATTCAGCTTCGAACTCTGTACCATTTAACCATGTCTCAGTTATTCCTATCATATCGAGATTTTCGCTTTTGACATACGCCTGTATTTCTTGAAATTTGTTCCTAATACTACGAGCATTAAAGTACATAGTTTTAAGAAACTCGTGATTATTTCTTTTTGCCACATTTTGAGTTTCAATATCATGTCTTATATTATCATTTTGTTTTTTATTTATGCCTTGCTCTATATTATTATTATTTGGTCCTTCATTGACATTCAATGCCTCATTAACATTTCTCCTATCAAAATTAAAATTTCCCCCATCACGGACATCTGGTCGATTACGGTCATCCGATCTATTTTGTACATTTTGTCCCCCTACGTCACCGTGATTCACGCCGGCCTCCCATCGTTCAGTGACATTATGTCCGGCATCCCTTTCTAAAATTATATTTTGTCCTCCAGTGACATTATATCCTACCGTGATATTTTTTCCTCCACTATAATTACATCCCATCGTGATCTTTTGTCTTCCACTGTCATTACATCCTATCTTGATATTTTGGCCTTCATTGACATTCTGTCCGGTATCTCTTCCTAAAATTATATTTTGTCCTTCACTGACATTATATCCTACCGTGATATTTTCTCCTCCATTATCATTACATCCTATCGTGATATTTTGTTCTCCACTATCATTATTTCCCATCGTGATATATTGACCTCCACTGTCATTACATCCCATTGTGACATTTTGTCCTATGACATTACATCCTAATGTGTCATATCGTCCTCTAGCGACATTACATCCTATCATGATATTTTGGCCTTCATTGACATTCTGTCCGGTATCCCTTCCTAAAATTACATTTTGGCCTTCAATGACATTATATCCTACCGTGATATTTTCTCCTCCATTATCATTACATCCTATCGTGATATTTTGTTCTCCACTATCATTACTTCCCATCGTGATCTTTTGTCCTCCACTGTCATTACATCCCATTGTGACATTTTGGCCTATGACATTATATCCTAATGTGACATTTCGTCCTCTAGCGACATTAAATCCTAAAATTATATTTTGTCCTATACTGGTACATTGTTCTACATTAATGCTATACTCTACACTGTTTTCCCAAGTACATTCTATTTCCCCTTCCCTTTGGCCTTCTACCCTA
>NC_134807.1:37512168-37517168 GCF_046742065.1 Oratosquilla oratoria | reverse complement strand
TTATTGCGTCCAAAAAGATTATGCGTTAAAGGTAGTTAAACATCTGCCTATTTCTGATGGTAATTACCAGTTTACTATGAACATGTTAAAGCAGGAATTTTTAAATGTAGACTACATTACTGATGACATATTTACCTTTGTTTTGAAAGCTGCCCCTGCTTTAGACTTTGACTCTGAATTTACTCCTGTCAAATTTCATATTAATGAAATTAGAGCTTACCTATATGAATTAAAGACCCATAATATTAATCTATTAGAAGAAGGGACTGCTGGCCATAAGTTTGTGAGTCACATAGTTTCTAATAAGCTTGCTATATCTATAAAAAGGGAACTAATGCACAAAGTACAAAGTAACTACCCTAACTTAACTGAAATTTTTGACAATTATAACGAAGTCATTAAAACTTTTGTACAAACTAGGAAAATTAAAAGGAAAATCATTAGTAAACCCCATTATAAAGCAGGTGACAATAGCGGTTCCTTTAAAGATAAAGCTAAGAAAGCCACTATGCAAAATTACTGTGCTGTTAATAAAGGGATAGAGAAACTTAGATGCAAGCTATGTTCCACTGAAGGACATACGATCGGTAAATACACCAACTTTCTGAATTATAATGATAGGATATCTAGACTTAGAGAACTTTCACTGTGCACTAGATGTTATGGTTCAGGCCATAATGAAGACCAATGTTATGGTAAAGAAAATAAACTTAGATTCGAATGTAGAAATTGTAAAGGAAAAGAACATATAACACCACATTGCCCTTAGTGATTCTCACCAGACTCTTAGGACCAATGTTAATCTTTGTTTTGCTCAAAGGAGCTTTGATGGTTCATACATTCTCCCTACAATGACCTTGTATATGCACAATGTGTCTAAAAGAAGAAAGGTGCGTTGTATGATAGACTGTGGTAGCCAGAGATCCTACATATCTGAGATGGCTGCTAAAGACTTATGTATGGATGTAAATCAATTATATGAACTACAATGTGAGGTCAGTACTTACATAGGTCAAGAGCTAAAAACTCTTAAACAAATGTCTACTGGGGTAGAAATTAATAACAGGTATGTTTTTGTTCCCTTATTAGTGGACAAGTCTTTGAATATCCTGTTTGAGATACCTGGACTGAATCAGATTGTGAGTAAATTTAAGAGGAATAATATAGGTCTTTTATGATAAGAATCATGACAAATTGGAAATAGACATGCTGTTGGGCATTGATGTAATACAATGTATGGTCTCTACTTGTCAAAAGATGTTAGGAGGAACCTGCTTTGTTCTTAATAATAAAGTAGCTCCTATAGGCAATGCATTTAATTTCTTGAATGAAGAAGAAAATCAGTCATGGCGTCTTTAATTAAAACAAATAAGGAAAAATTCTGATAATAAATTAAAACTATGGCTAACTTAGCTATGGATCCTTTGAAATTTTATTTCAACCCACTAGAGAATATCCTAGACAATAGTGAGGTTGATAATGGGCTAGAATATATATTTTAGTCCTGAATCCATGGTAATAAAAAGGGATGCTAAAGAACTAGTCTCTTTTGATAAAGAACAAATTGGTAAATTTAGAGTAGGAATTACTTTCAAAGATGGAAATGATAACGTTGAATTGCCCTGGTACCCTAACAAAGTAAAACTGGTGCCCTTCAATCATTATGTAGCCCAGGTTTTGGATAAACCATGCAATATCTCCAAAGGAAGTCTTTTGGCAAACAATTGCCTGATGGAATAATTGAAGAAATCAATGTAGATCCCTCTGATTATAATAACTATGTTTGGATTCCCCATCGACCAGCAATTAAGATTGAAGAACAAGCTACAACTAAAATAGGACCAGTCTTCATTTCCTATCTAAAAATTAACAAAGAATTTCCATCCTTAAATGAAACTGCTTATCCTGGGATAGATTTAATGGGTTCTATTCTAAAGCTCCTCTTTTATTTTAGAACAAATCAAATTGTTATAGTTAGTGATGTTAAACAAGCTTTTTTTCTGGAGGAAGGGTGATAAATTAGTTACCTATCGTTACAAGACTATTGTCGTCGGATATACTTCTTCTCCATTCATTCTTAACTATGTCATAAAACATCATGTGGAGAAATATCCTGAGGATAAATGTAAATAAATCCTACCTAATAACTTCTATGTAGACAATTTAATAATAACTGGTAACAATTTGGATAATTTGAAAGATCTAGTTTTACATTAAGATCTCGGAATTCCAACTCAATTGAATTAAGAAATCTCATGAGATCTGAAAATAGATTTGTTGTGAAGAGAAAAAAGGTATTAGAATATAGATATAAGATTGATAAGGATACTTTGAGACTGCCCCTTGCAAAATTGATTCAGGAGCCAACACAAAGGGAAAGATTCTCTCTCAGACTTGAAAAGTAGTAGGATATTAATGAGAAAGATCTAGAAACTTGATGTAGGTTGGGATGATGAAGTACTTAAGGAAATCTGCACTGAAATGAAAAGTATTAGCAGAGAATTTGAAATGCTATCTGAGTCACAGTTTCCCACAAAGGCTCTTAATGAACAAAACTCCTTTGGTCTACATATATTTTGTGATAGCTCAATGGAAGCTTATGGGTTTGCAGGATATGCTCTTGATCAAAATAACAAGAGTTCTCTTTTTTTTGCTAAATCTAAATTAGCCCCTATAAGTAAAAGAAATGAACAATATCCCTACTTTGGAATTGCTAGGAATTATCTTAGCCTTTAAAAGCTTACCAACTATACTAGAATCCTTCAATATTATACAGTTTCAGTTTGTGAATATCAACGTTGGTGCACAAGTAAATTTGAGCTGGTTGATATCAAAGAAACTTAAATTAAATACTAAATTCATTAGAAATAGGATATTAGAAGCTGACTCTGCTAAAACTGAATTAAGTAAGAAATTTAAATTGCCTATAGTTTACCATTATGTCAACACTGAAGATAATCCTGCTGACCTAAAAACTAAAGGGTTGTCATATAAAATATATTTAGAGAAATGGAAGTTTTGGCTGGAAGGACCAGAGTGGTTGACTAATGATTTCAATAAATGGCCTCGATATCCTTTACTAAGTGTTGCTCCAGCTCTTAAACCAGTTATAAGTTCCTTTTGTTCAATACGAGTAAATAAAGTAAACACTGGAATATATAATATTAATAAATATTCTAAATTTGAAACCTTAATTAGTTCCACTGCTATTTTGTATAAACTGGCAAGTAAAGTGAAAGGCTGGGATCCAAAACTTAAAGCTCTTGAATATTGGATAAAAATAGTCCAATCTGAGTGTTTCTCTAAAGTGCTTGAATTTTTTAAATCCAATAACTATAGTGATAATAAAATTCCTCCACAAGTAAATAACTTAAATTTATTTATTGATGATAAAGGCATTATTTGATTCAAAGGGAGAATAGCCAAGTGTCTTTACTTTGATTATAATATACATTACCCAATATTACTTCCTGAAGGGCATAAATTTACATCATTATTCAAGGATATTGTCACTTAAAAGTTCAATACTTATGTATTGGTACTACTTTAAATTATTTGCGAGGTCAAGTATTTTGGATAACCAAAGGCAGAGCTGCAGTGAAAACTGAAATAAATGACTGTATTACTTGTAAGAGGTATAATGCTCTGGCGTATAGGTGTCCAAAATCTACCGATATGCCTAAGCATCAGATAAACTTTGTCAAGCCCTTTTTGCATGTAAGAGTAGATTATACTGGCTATTTCTGGGCTAAGGAAGAGTTGACTGATGCTAGTACTAAAATGTTCATTCTTGTATTTACCTGTCTGAACATTAGGGCAGTTCATTTTGAATTGCATCCTGATATGTCTTCCAAGAATTTTCTATTAGCCTTTCAGAGATTTTATCAATTATGTACCATTCTTCAGTATCTTTACAGTGATAATGCCAGGCTATTTCTAAAGGGAGAATGCATTTTGGAAAAGTCTTTACAATCAAACTAGTTTCGATCTTAACTTAAAAGGTGTGATATTAAAAATGTGAAAATCCCTCTCTACTCTGCCTGGGTTGGATCAGCTTGGGAAAGATTAATTAGAGTATTAAAGAATTGTCTATACAAAGTAGTGGAAATATATAAGCTGACTTATCTTGAACTGTTAACTACCATTTTTAACATTCAGTTAGCTTTAAATTATAGACCTTTAACCAACCAATCTAGTACGTCAGGTTTAGAATTTATCTCACCAAACTGATTCATTAAAATTAATGAAAATTGTACTTTGATGTTAAAGGATGAAGACAGTGATGTATGGATAGATGACAATAGTCAACCTAATTTAGAAA
Organism: Oratosquilla oratoria; assembly: GCF_046742065.1. Classification (NCBI taxonomy): domain Eukaryota; kingdom Metazoa; phylum Arthropoda; class Malacostraca; order Stomatopoda; family Squillidae; genus Oratosquilla; species Oratosquilla oratoria. The sequence goes on along the minus strand of NC_134807.1, from coordinate 37,512,847 downwards.
AGACTTTGGATATTCTGCAGGAAACTTTTGAAAACTTAAAGGCTATGGTATGAAAGTTATCAGAGTCTTGGGGAACATAGTAGAAATTTATATCACTCCCAATGTGTAAACAGAATAAAGGTTGGTGACATAATATTAATTAAAGCCCATAAACAGACCCCCTTTTGGATGATGGGCAAGGTATTAGAATTGGTTATAGGATATGATGGCAGCATTAGGTCAATCAAGCGGAAACAAGGTAATGGTTCAATTGAACATCACTATATGTAATCTTTATTCACTTGAACTTTCTATTACTCATGCAGTCAGGGATAATGGTACTCCTATTAATAATAATAATGCTTCCGGTATAAATGAATGTGCAACTGATGATAAACCTGAACCTTCTCGAACTAACTAAATCAGAAAGGCCTAAAAGAAAGGCAACCGAGAGGTTTCAAAAAATGAAGGAAAACCTTGAATATCTGTGACTGTAATGTCAGATATATTATTGTAAATAAATGGGAATATTTCTATGTGCATACATAGGTGAGGAATTGTAAGATATTAAAATGCTAAACCTTGTATGTCGAATGATAATAATCTAATTACTAAGCTGCTCTTTAGTTCTGCAGAGACTAAGGTTAAAAAAGCAACACCTTTGATTTAATTGAATCTTAGGTGAGGATTAATCTATACA
>NC_134807.1:37504668-37507168 GCF_046742065.1 Oratosquilla oratoria | reverse complement strand
ATTCTCATTCCTGTTCCCATTCCCAGTCTCAGTCTCAGTTTCAGTCTAATTCCCATTCCCATTCTTATCCTCATTCTCGTTCCCATTCCCATTCCCATTCCCATTCCCATTTTTATTCTTATTCTCATTTTTATTTCCATTGTCATTCGCATTCTCATTCGCATTTTCCTTCTCATTGTTATTCTTATTTTCATTATCATTCTCGTTTTTCATTCTCATTTTTTTTCTCACTCTCATTCTTATTCACATTCTCTTTCCCAATCTTATTTCCATTTTCATTTTCATTCTCATTCTCATTCCCATTCTCGTTCTCGTTATTGTTCCCATTTTCATTCCCATTCACATTATTATTATTACCGTTCCCATTCTAATTCCCATTCCCATTCAGATTCTTATTCTCATTCTCATTCTCATTCCCATTATCATTCACATTTTCATTCTTATTCTCATTCTCATTCTCATTTTTATTCTCATTCTTATTCTCATTCTCATTCTCATTCTCATTCTTATTCGTTTTCTAATTCTCATTCTCATTCTCATTCTCATTCTCATTCTCATTCTTATTCTCTTTCTCATTCTCATTCTCATTCTCATTCTCATTCTCATTCTCATTCTCATTCTCATTCTCATTCTCATTCTCGTTCTCGTTCTCGTTCTCGTTCTCGTTCTAGTTCTCGTTCTCGTTCTCGTTCTCGTTCACGTTCTCGTTCTCGTTCTCGTTCTCGTTCTCGTCTCATTCGCATTCTCATTCTTATTCGCATTCTCATTCTCATTCCAATTCACATTCTTATTCACCTTCTCATTCCCAATCTCGTCCTCATTCCCATTCTCATTCTCAATTTCATTCTCATTCTCATTCCCATTCTCTTTCTCATTCCCATTCTCTTTCTCATTCTATTTCTCATTCTCATTGTTATTCTCATCCTCATTCTCATTTTCATTCATTCTATTTCTATCTTTAGTTCTGATAATTGATATAAAGCTGCTTTTTTTTCTCTAATATATTTTTCTTCAATAACATCTTCTGTTCCCCTTTTCCTTATCCTCTTCTTTATTTTATTCTTTCTTTTCTTTTTATCCTTTTCCTCCGGTTCCTCTTACTTCTTTTCCTGAACCTCATTATTTTCCCCGCCCTCTTCATCCTCCACTCACCTTTCATACTTTTCTCCTCTACCTTCCTCATTTTCCTTCATATCCTTCTCTTCTTTGTCCTTGTATGCATCTTCTGCTCCTCCACCTCTTCCTACTACTCCTTTGTTTATTGTATACTTTTTCCTCCTCCTCCTCCTCCTCCTCCTCCTCCTCCTCTTCTACTTTCTTCTTATCGTTCTAAAACATGAGATCGGAATGAAAAGAGGACTTTACGTAAAGATAAAAAACGGTGGAATCACACCTTAGATCAGATATAACGGAATGACAAAGCTGGTTAAAAGGAATACACGTACAGCAAAACGTAATTATGAAATCAAGGTTGCCAGTCAAGCAAAATCCAACCTAAAGGGTTTCTTTCACCTCTATAGAACAAAAAATAAAGAAAGAATAGGGTCAATTAAAAACGATGAAAATGTCATGATAGAATCGGAGGAAAAAATGAGTGAGGAGTTTAACAATTATTTTCTATCGGTGTTTACTAATGAGAGGTTAGATAAAGTACCTGACTGCGATCCGATTTACAGACAGGATGAAGAAAGTAGTCTATCTAATATCAGCATTAGCAAAGAAGAAGTATTCAAGCAGATTGAAAGACTTAAAGCTACAAAATCTCCGGGTCCAGACGATTTTTTTCCAAGAATGCTTAAGGAGTGTAAATTTGAAAACTGCGACCAGTTAAGTGAAATATTCAATAAATCGGTAGACACTGGTTTTGTGCCAACTGCTTGGAAGCAGGCAAACGTTGTTTCTGTTTTTAAGAAGGGAGATAGATCGTCTATATGCAACTACAGGCCAATCAGTTTGACATTGGTTATAGGAAAAATGCTTGAATCAATAATAGTAAATAGACTCAGAGAACACATCGAAGGGCATAATTTAATTCGTGATTCACAGCATGGTTTCTCCAAGGGTAAGTCATGTGTGACTAATCTTCTATCCTTTTACATTAAAGTATATAAGGCGTCAGATAACAATGAAAATTACGATGTTATTTACCTTGATTTTAGCAAAGCGTTCGACAAGGTGCCACACCAGAGACTACTAAATAAAATCAAAGCCTATGGCATAGGAGGAAAAGTGTTAGAATGGATTAGAGATTGGATTAGTAACAGAAAACAGCGGGTCACCATAAATGGAATAAAATCTAGGTGGGACAATGTTACTAGCGGGGTCCCCCAGGGCTCAGTTTTGGGTCCCTTGTTGTTCATTATGTGCATAAACGACTTAGACGATGGGATAAATAGTGATGTTACTAAGTTTGCGGACGACACTAAAATAGGACGCCTAATTAGGTTAGGAGACGACGCAGAGATTCTGGAGGATGATCTTAATAAATTGTTAACATGGT
>NC_134807.1:37489668-37497168 GCF_046742065.1 Oratosquilla oratoria | reverse complement strand
CCCTACCCTATCCCACCCCATACCACCCAACCCCACCCCACTCCTCCGCCCTCCATTTTCTTTCTTCAACCGATGACGTCATTTCCTGGTTTTCGAATTCCCAATTAAATTCTCGTTTTCCTCCGTCGTCCTCCGGCTTCCGACCATTTCCGGGGGTAATTCCCACAATTTTCTTGCCCAAATCTCACTTTCCCTGCACATACCGGAACCCTTTGTTGTCTGATATACAATGGAGAGCAAAAAAGGAAACCAGTGAACCTCGCGGTACATAACGACGCCAGTTGCGAAGAAAAGATGAGGAAAATCCTAAATAAAAAATGAAAAGAAATACATGAGAGATAAATGAGAAAAAAAATAGAAGAGAAGAAAATAAGAAGAAAAAGAAAATAAGATAACAAAAGGAAGAAACAAGAAAAATGAAATAAAAAAGAAAAATAAGAAAAGTATGAGTGCATTTCTTAACAAACGTGACCCAACTCATATAATTATATATGTATATATATATATATATATATATATATATATATATGTATATATATACATGTATATGTATATATATATGTATATATATATATACATATATATTTATATATGTATATATATAAATACATGTATATATACATATATATATGTATATATATGTATATATATATGTATATATATATTTTTGTGTAGCCAGGTAGGATATTTTCTTGCAGGCAGACGAGGTTAAATGCTATTGAAGATTCATTTTTGATTATCTTCTTGCGTATAGTCTCTATACGACGAATAGTTGACTTATCATTTTCTGTAAGTCTGTTTAGGAGATCTCTTATATTGGCCGACGTTTCGGAACTCTCTTGTTCCATCTTCCAGGGCGATATGATGTGTCAAGTTTTCTGTGTAGGTTATATATGGGATGTACGGATCATGGACACTGTGTCGAGGAAAAGTTGGATGCTCATTGGTGGATGGTAGCCAATGAGCGTGCGTTGTTTTCACTCGCGGGGGGGGTGGTCTCTCCCAGTGGGCGAAGCGATGGGGTTCGTTGGTCGCTTAGCACTTAGTCTTTTGCTAGATGGCAAGACCCGTAGGTCTTCCACCTGGATGTTGATTGATGGCTGCTTTGCTTGAATGTAGAGTGCTTCAAGGAGTAGCAATCTTCGTGGATCTCTTTCTCTGTCAATGATTGTTGTGTTGTGGTCCAGATCTTTTCTTGTTAGTGGTCTGTTGAGTTTGGTAGTATGGTGGGACTTTATGGATCCGTTACTCAAATGGCATGTCAGGCGTCTTGTAAGCTTAGTTGGTATGACAACCACTAAGCTTACAAGACGCCTGACATGCCATTTGAGTAACGGATCCATAAAGTCCCACCATACTACCAAACTCAACAGACCACTAACAAGAAAAGATCTGGACCACAACACAACAATCATTTCGTTCTTCTCTTGCTTTGTCAAACATGTTCTATTCATTGCATATAGATTTATGTATGTGTATTATCTTGTGGTTCTATCTTTTCAATCTTAGGAACTGATTTACGTAAGATTTGAGAAATTGCATATCATTATTGTCTTCGGAAGTCGAAACGTTGGTGTGAGAACGAGATCCCTACGTGCGCTCTGATTAATAATTGCGTGGGAGCGTAAAATTTTGGCAACAACGTTCCAACTTCCATTTACGTATGTATCAATGTATAGATTTTCATATAAAAACTATTAAGTTTCTGCTTTTATCTAAGGTTGACAAGGTAACTTTATCATACATTATTTTGTATACCATGGTGTAAAGAATATCCGTGTATGAACGTGGAGGTATTCTAAAACTCTCTTGTTGATCATTGCATCTAGCGACACTTGGCAGCCCTCCGGGCCTAGCAGAGAAATGTATATATATCGGTGTTTGCAACGGAAAATATGGTCTGTGCTTATACAGAGTCCCTTGCTACTAATCTGATACTTTGTCTAGCCTTATGCTAGTTCCTTTTTCCACTTTGCTGGACTTACTTTTAGTCGTAGTTTTATCTCGACTTTGTATATTTACGTAAGCCTTTTGTAGGACTTAGTATTCTTTTGATAGTCGATATATTTCTCGACTTTGTGTATTTACAAGTGTCTTTGTAGGACTCTATTCTTCGCAAGTCGTTGTTATTTCCCGACTTTGCATATTTACGTATGTCTTTGTAAAGACTATTTTTTCTATTGAATGTCGATATTTGATCGACTATTCATATGTACATATGTTCTGGCAAATTTGGTCATTTATGTCCTAAAGGGACCAATTGTCTGGTATTTATTTACCTTTTGGATGTTTATGTGAACTTTATTGTGTAACGGATCTTGTAATTTTTGCTCGCTTGGCGACCTCTATTCTTCGGTCTTTTTTTTTTTTTTTTTTTTTTTTCTTTCTTTTGAAGGAAATAATTATTCTTTAATCAGAACTCTAGTTTTTTAACCTGGCCCTTCCCTAGGCGTCACAGGGAGCAGGGAAAAGACTGGCGACCTTGCCAAGAATCGAAGGATAGAAGATCGCCAACAATTCCGGTAAGATGGAGATTCTCCGAGATTTCTTTGAGTCCCGAGACCTTAGAGTTTTGCTAAGTGCAGACGTTTCACATTTGCTTGAACTAGGAGATGTCCTAGAATTAGATTGAGTGGATATACTGATAGTTAAACATGAGATTAATTTGATCTCGCAGGATCCTATTAAACTGCCCCCATATCGGTTAAACCCGACCAAGAGAGAGTGCCTACGTAAAGAGGTAAATTCTTTGATTGATCAAGGTATTATAGAACCTTCACATAGTCCTTGGAGTTCACCATGTATTTTGATTCCTAAATCTAACAATACTTTCAGGTTAGTAGTTGATTACCGAAAGGTAAATGAGAAAACTAAGGCTGATGCTTATCCCTTACCTCGGATTGAGGACATCATAGATAACTTAGGGACAGCTAACTACCTTACCAAATTAGACTTCTTACATAGGTTTTACCAAATAAGCCTCCACCCTGATGCGAAGGAAATTACTGCCTTCGTGACCCCTGACGGTTTATACCATTTCAACGTTATGCCTTTTGGCTTGAGAAACTCTCCTGCAACCTATCAACGTTTGATAAACACTCTTATTACAGGTTTGCCAGGAGTAAGAAGTTACTTAGATGATATAATCATCTACAGTAACACGTGGGAGGAGCATTTAACCCAACTTTAGAATTTCCTCAGCAGAGCTGATCAAGCTCGCCTCACCTTGAACTTGGCCAAGAGTGAGTTTGAACAAGCCCAGGTGGCTTATTTGGGACATTCAGTCGGCAGCACCATGGTTCAACCCCTGGACTTTAAAGTGAAGGCCATTACCAACCTACCTAGACCCACTAACCGCAGGGAAGTAAAAAGAGCATTAGGTATGGTTGGTTATTATCGGCGTTATTGCAAAGATTTTGCAGAGATAGCTGAGCCCCTGATTAATCTACTGAGAAAGGACCAACGGTTTCAGTGGACCCCGACATACGATCGGGCCTTCACGCATCTAAAATCTCTATTAAAACATGGTCCAGTGCTGATAACCCCAGACTATACTCTGCCCTTTCATCTCTATACATATTCCAGTGAAGTAGGGATTGGAGCGGCTCTACTACAGGAACGTCATGGTACCAAACGTGTGGTGTCATACTTCAGACGTAAACTGAAACATTCACAGCGCCATTACTCCACTATTGAGAAGGAATACCTGGCCCTCATAGAAGCGTTCCGTCACTTGGAACCCATTATCGGAGGTCACTTCGAGATACACCTCCACACGGATCACAATCCTGTGGTGTATCTCAACCGAATGGCGACACTCTCTCCCGTTGCCTTTCTCTTGAGGAGGGAGGAGTTACGACTACAGACCCGTCGTAGTGAAGGTTTCAAACATTTCTCATGTGCACGTATGTGCGTATGTGTACTTTGCTAAGTTGTGAGTTATGCCGGCCTTTTCCACGGTAGGCTTGTTAGTCACCTTACTGACCGAACCATCGATACGACGTATGAAGACTGTCAAAGTGATTAATTCTACCTTTATATACGTATTTCGTTCTTCTCTTGTTTTGTCAAACATGTTCTATTCATTGCATATAGATTTATGTATGTATATTATCTTGTGGTTCTATCTTGTCAATCTTAGGAACTGATTTACGTAAGATTTGAGAAATTGCATATTATTATTGTCTTCGGAAGTCGAAACGTTGGTGTGAAAACGAGATGCCTACGTGCGCTCTGATTAAAAAATGCGTGGGAGCGTAAATTTTGGCAACAACGTTCCAACTTCCATTTACGTATGTATCAATGAATTGATTTTCATATAAAAACTATTAAGTTTCGGCTTTTATCTAAGGTTGACAAGGTAACTTTATCATACATTATTTTGTATACCTTGGTGTAAAGAATATCTGTGTATGTACGTGGAGGTATTCTAAAAATCTCTTGTTGCATCTAGCGACACTTGGCAGCCCTCCGGGCCTAGCAGAGAAATGTAAATATATATGTGTTTGCAACAGAAAATTTGGTCTGTGCTTATAAAGAGTCCCCTGCTACTAATCTGATACTTTGTCTAGCGTTATGCTAGTTCCTTTTTCCATTTTGCTGGACTTAGACTTTTAGTCGTAGTTTTATCTCGACTTTGTATATTTACGTAAGCCTTTTGTAGGACTTAGTATTCTTTTGATAGTCGATATATTTCTCGACTTTGTGTATTTACGAGTGTCTTTGTAGGACTCTATTCTTCGCAAGTCGTTGTTATTTCCCGACTTTGCATATTTACGTATGTCTTTGTAAAGACTATTTTTTCTATTGAATGTCGATATTTGATCGATTATTTATATTACAAAGGATTACAAAGGTGGAGCATGCCGACAGGAGACCTTTTGATCCATATCTAGGTCGGATGCGAAAAAAATCATATTAATAATAAAATAATAAATAAAAACTATAATAATGTAAATAACAAATAAAATACATAAATAAATGCATAGGTATAGTTAAATAATAAACAAACAGGTAAATAGTAAATAATAATAAATTGACATACAACTAATAATAAATTAAAATCAGACAGACAAATGATAAAAAAAAAAAAATAGATAAATAACATAAGATAAATTATAATCATTACAGCATCTTGCTTAGGTATTTATCTAAATGATTCTTAAAGCTTCGAACTGAACTACATTGCACTGTCCTGGCAAATTTGGCCATTTATGTCCTAAAGGGACCCATTGTCTGGTATGTATCTACCTTTTGGATGTTTATGTGTGTCACAGATCACTTGTGACTTGTAAAATTTGGCTGAATTATACACATACACACATACAAACAACTGTTTAACTATTATATCAATACAGTTTGAAGAAACTAAGTGGTTTGCGAGAGTATCACCAATTTACGTAATTGCAGTTCGAAACTCTGAAGCTTCAAATGCCAAGACTTGGAAACTCTGAAGCTTCAAAACTCCGAAACTTCGAAACTCAACTCCGAAACGCGAAGGGTAGAGGAAGGGAGAATGACCAGAATGGACAGTCAAGAATCGACAAAGCCGGTGGAAGTCGGGACTACTGGAGCAAAAGTACGGTCTAGCCGGCGTATCTCCATATCACCATTGAGACTTCGTTCTACATCGAATCGTCTGGGTGAGCTTGGACCGGTGGAAGAAGTACGGTCGGCAAGGAGCTGCAGGCTGGACCAGTCAACTCGCTTCATCGCTCGACTTGGCGAGTGAATCCCCCCCCCCCCCCAGTGATAGGTGTCGCCCGTGCAAATTCGGAGTATTACAGATACTCGCGGCTACAAGAAGTTTGAAGTATTGACTCTTATAACAGTTATCTGCCAGAGTTGTGATATTGTATTTCGTAATTTGTGAACATTTGAACTTTGAACGTTATGAACACTGTGGATATTGTGAAGAGCCGGTTGTTCTCGCCCGCCGGTGAGATTCGCTGTACCAAACAGTCGAGTGAAATTGAAATCTAAACTAGTTACTAGATTGCATTGGTAATTTGTGTATGTATACATAAAATTGTATCATTAATTATTGGTGTGAGAGATTGATGGGTTGTTATGTGTGAATATATGTAATTATTAATTATTGGTGTGAGTGACTGTTGGCTAATTATTAGATTGAAATCAAACTTGTTTGATTGGCCCCGCTCTCCTACATTAACTTATGTACCACGCTATACAGAAAGAAGTACCCACACAAAATTTTAAATGTATATGTAGAACCCTCGTAGGTCAGTGAAGCTGCCGGAGTAATTTAAATTGTGTATTGAAATTAATATTTTGTCAAATCCTACCGAGGTGTAAAGTTCTGACAATGTGAACTTTACTGTATAACGGATCTTGTAATTTTTGCTCTCTTGGCGACCTCTATTCTTCGATTTTTTTTTTTTTTTTTTTAAGGAAACAATTATTCTTTAATCAGAACTCTAGTTTTTTAACCTGGCCCCTCCCCTAGGCGTCACAATATATATATATATAAATATATATATATATATATATATATATATAAAAATATATATATATACTGTATATATGTATATAGTATATACATATACATATATACATATATATATGTGTGTGTGTGTGTGTGTGTGTGAGGCTCAGACTCTCAGAAAGGTGGTACCGGGGGTACTGAGTTCGAATCCTGCCCAGGGCTGCAATTAATTCAGTATCGCTGAGCCTCGAGTCGTTACTCCAACTCTCGTGGGCGGGGAGTTGGGTGTGTGTGTGAGTGTAAGGTCATAGCATTACCCATAGATCGGTCATACGAGCTCTGAGCTCTCTTCCGGGAGGGAAATAGCTGTCGATCACGAGTCCAACACGTGATCCAAAAAGACCAAGGTGAAAGACCAAGGTGAATACACACACACACACATACCTACACACACACATACCTACACACACACACACCTACAAACACACACACCTACACACACACATAATACACACCTACACACACACATAATACACACCTACACACACCTACACACACACTGTGGTTAGAGCTCTGGCCTGCCACTACGGAGGTCCGGGTTCGATCCTCGCCCGGGGCTGAAATAATATCAGTATCGCAGCGCTGAGGGGTGTTACTCCAACTCTCGTGGGCGGGGAGTTGGGGGTGTGTGTGTGTGCAAGGTCATAGCATTACCCATAGATCGGACCTACGAGCTCTGAGCTCTCTTCCAGGAGGGAAATAGCTGTCGATCACGAGTCCAACACGTGATCCAAAGACCAAGTGAATACACACACCTACACACACACACACCTACACACACACACACCTACACACACACACACCTACACACACACCTACACACACCTACACACACCTACACACACACCTACACACACACCTACACACACACCTATACACACACACCTACACACACCTACACACCTACACACACCTACACACACCTACACACACCTACACACACACACACCTACACACACACACCTACACACACACACACACACACCTACACACAC
>NC_134807.1:37477168-37479668 GCF_046742065.1 Oratosquilla oratoria | reverse complement strand
TTTCCAGATCCATAAAAGTCCAAACCCCATCATTACCTTTTACTATAGCTTTCTCACATATGTCTTACCACAAAAATCTGATCTACACAACCTCTACCTGTCCTAAAACCACAGTGTTCCTAATCAATTACTCCCTCTGTTCCTCTCCTAATCCTCTCAATCAAGACCCTCTCATAAGTCCTCCCAACGACACTCAACAAGCTGATTCCTCTGAAACTACTACATTCACACTTGTCCCCCTTTCCTTTGTAAAGCGGAACTATACAAGCACTCCTCCAGTCCTCCGGCACTCTACCCTCTCTTAAACAAACATTAAATAACCTCACCAGGCAGTCCACCATAACTGTACTTCATTTCTTCAGACATTCTGCATGGCATCCATCATACCCAGGTGCCTTACCTGCCATCATCATCTTAACAGCTGCTTTCACTTAATCTTTCCATATTTCTCCTCCATTTTTCTCACTCATCACTCATTTTCTTATCGCTTCCCTCTGCAACTACCTTTCCCTCCCTATCCTCCTTCACATTTAGCAACTCCATAAAATACTCAGCCCACATTGCTCTTACTGCCTTCTCTTCATTATCATCTCTCCATCTGCACCTTTTACCTTTTCTTCACTACTTGATTTATCTCCTCTTCCTCTTTTAACTTCTTTCCAAAATATCTTTTTATTACTTTCAAAATTTTCTGCCATACTCTTACCCCATTTCACATCTGCTCTCCTCTTTACTTCCTTTATCTTATGCTTAACTTCCTTCCTCTTTACTTTGTACTTCTCATATGATTCCCTCGCCCTAATTTGTAGCCAAAAATCGAATTTTAGATATGGGCATTTTTGAATAATATATACATCCTGAAAACAAAATATGAACAACTTTTTCCTCCCCAGCGTAATGGAGGGAGCTTAAAGGGCCCGGAAGGCGTATCAATTTAAATGGCTCACCCAAGAATAGGCCCTAAATATCTATAAATATGTCTTGTTTTCGCTTGCCTAATTCCATTAAATGGCTATATTTTTGTACGTATGGCATCAGCGTGATTTCCTCATTGTGGTGTGGAGAGCACACTTCAAGCCTAAGTTACCCATCAAACATCAGAATAGATTGATGCATAAACACCTAACTGACTGTGGCGATATTGTATTCCTGTGCCGCTGTTTGCCTTTTTTTCCTGGACATTACTAGACTTACTAGATGTACAATCATCAACTGCATCACGATGAAGAGGAAAACCAAGGAAAAGATAAGAAAAAAAAATAGAGTCAAAAGTGAAATGAAAGTGGTGCTAGAAGGAGGGCATGGCGTGAGAGGCTTAGAGGATGGATGCCATCGCCTCGCGCCGACTCGCGCGTCACCACTACAGAGACATACAATGCTGAATACTTTAAACGCTCGTATCTCAAAACCACAAATATTTGCAATTGAAAATATGCCAAAATTTCTTAATCAATTATAATAGCCTGAAAATGCTTCTGGTAGTGTATAATAGATATATCTTTATTCTCACGCCTGTTTTTTGTTTTGTGTTTTTTTTCTTGAAAAACAGAGCGACGGGCTCCATGTAAGTGAAAAAAAAAACGCGAAAAAAGGGGTGACGTAAGTGACCATATTTGCATCAACACCTATATCTCACGTCGTATAGCGAATTAAAAAAAGGAAGAAAGAAAAAAACAGGCGTGAAAGTGTTTATAGGATTTTTAAGTGTTACCATGAAAAAGCAGAAGTCTGTAGTACAACAAAATAAGACGTACATTATTGATTTCTTCAAAAAAAGGTTATGACGTCGTAACTTTATGACGTCAAAATGTAGGAAGTTTTCGGGTTCATAATACATTTCTAGTTATATTTCAAACGAAAACTGAAAGTTTCAAGTTGAAAGACTATAAACTTTTTATATTATTTTTTAAGGTGTTCAGTCCCCCCCTTAAGCAGTTCACTATAAGTGCCTCCCTATCTTCTGCCCTTTCCTCTTTCTCCACCTATTCTCCACTCTCAATTTACCTTCCACCAGAAAATGATCTGATACACCCTTAGAATATGTACATCCGTAACTCTTCCTAACATACTCCTAGCCACCACTATACAGTCCTTTAACACTTTATCTGCTTCCCTTCCATCCACCACCCTCTCCCATGTTTACTTATGCTTGTCTTTCTTCCTAAACACTGTATTTGCTATCATCAAATCTCTTTCAAGACACATCTCCACCATCAATTCTCCACTACGATTTTTACCTAGAACTCCATACTTCCCAATCACTCCGTCTATTGGTTCATTTCCTACCCTAGCATTAAGGTTTCTCAATACAACTACATTGACATTTCTCCCTAATCTCTCTATGCACTCATTTATACATACCCAAAATCCTCCCTTTCCTTTACGCTCTTCTCACTACCAGGCCCATACGCACTTACAAAAACCTACATCTCCATTCCTAGCTTCACCTTCATCCACATCAACCTTGATGAAACTCCGTCTAGGGTATTGGCTGCATGTT
>NC_134807.1:37464668-37469668 GCF_046742065.1 Oratosquilla oratoria | reverse complement strand
TTTATAGTCTTCCTTCTTCTGATTGTGAAATTTGATTTACAACAACAACAGCAAAACAAGACATTATTAGTTTTTTTTTTTTTTTTTAGATATCAATGGAATATTTCTCACATTTTCAAAGATGGCAAATTAAATTGGTATCAAAGATGATAGAAATAGTAGTCTCTGCATAATTTCACATTCATTTCACATACAGTTATTTCAATTTTTGTCTAGAACACATACCAATGAAGCTGCATAAGAAATTTCATTGCTTCACAAAAGAAAGTATCGTTTGATACTTATTGACACCAGTTTTTCTTATATATTGGGAAGGTTCTAAGTCTTCATGACTGACATAAGCACCAGGTAGCACATCTGTCTGACACACCAAAGGTCCCAGTAGTTTAGGTCTCACATCTCAGGCATGCAGAATACATATCAGCAATATTATAAATCCTGGCCTATTTGTAAAATAATTTGGATTAATACATAGTTCACAAATCATGCTATAAACAAATTCCTGATATCCCTCTCGACTTAAGGGTTCTACATCAAAAATAATATATTGTTTTTTTTTTTCAATCCTCAGTGTCACAATTATCATCATCATCATTTTTGTAAAAGATTTTAAATCTTCTGCATGTCTAATTGACACTTCCCTAGTTTCTAAGTGTAAGATCTTATATGTAATTCCACCTGCAAAATCAATTATCCTATATTGACCGAGCACCTCGGTGAAAGTTTATTATGGATTGTAAGTAATTTGACCATGACTAAATCTCCTCTTTGTAATTCTATTTTATGTGCTATCTTGTGTAGTTGCTTTTTTATATCTTTTGTATACTCTTTCATGTGTTCCCTGACTCTTTGATATACATCATGAAATGTACGTATCCTATTTGAGGTGTAATCATCTATATTATACACAGGTTTCTGTTCTGCAATCAAGATTTCATATGGGAGAATTTTGTCTTTCCCCAAAATAATAAAATTGGATGTTTCTCTCGTAGCTGTGTTAATCTAGTTGTTTAGGGTACATTTAGCACAAGGAATCTATGTATCCCAAGTTATACTATGTGAACTTATAAAACCTCTAAGACATGTAATAATTTTCTTACTTAACTTCTCTACAACTTCATTGCTCTGAGGATGATTTACTAGTATTTTGACTTTATGAATGTTAAATAGCCTATATAATGCTTCCATGATTTCGTTGTTAAATTCAGTACCATTTTCTGAAACTAAGATCTTATGTGTAGTGAAACTACAGATTATCTGATCATAGATTACTGAAGCAATTGTTTCTGCTCTCTTGTTTGGAATGGGTTGTAGTATACAAAATCTTGAAAGATAATTAATCAATAGCAACAAATACATATTTCTATCCATTTAAAGCATAGGTAACTCCAATGTACCTATGTGAACTCTTTCCCAAGGTTTCTGCGGGATGGAATATGATGACATAGGAGCAGGCTTTGGCGTATTTCCTTTCATCTTAATACGTTTAATTTTTTATATAATCATATATATCCATCTTCATACCAGGTCAAAAATTATTTCAGTTGTGCTTGTCTATAAATTTTATCCTTTCCATGATGTGAGCTACAATCACTCTCATGGAGTCACTTTGATACCTCATGAACAAGAATTCTTGGAATTACCTACTGATTCACTGGGCCCCTAAAAATGTCTTTTCCACTTACAAATGTTCTATACACAAGTGGATTACCTCTTGGTTTCATCAAATACTGGGCTATTTTTCCCCCACGTCTTATATTCTCTTTGTTTCTTTATTACCATTTCCTCATCTAATGTATTAGCTCATGTATACTACAGACGTAATTGATAAACCTTGTCGTTGGTTGGCTAATATTTCTAGATAGTGCATCTGCTACAACATTCTTTTTACCCGAAATATATTCAAACCTAACCTCATAGCACTGAAGTATAGAAAACCATCTAGCCAGTCTGCCCTAAGATTCTTATACTTGAATAAGTTCTGAATAGTATGATCAGTCCACACTCTGGTTGAATATCCCAGTATCATATCTCTAAAAATTTTCAATGAATATATCACTGTTAAGGTTTCTCTTTCTCTTATGGAGTAGTTTGTCTCTGCACTATTACAAAGTCTAGATGTGAAAGCTATCGGTTTCAACGTTTCATTTCTCTCTTGCATCAGTATGGCTCCTAATCATAACCAAGAAATGTGAGAACTGGAGAACCAATAAGTTTTTATTTCAACTTTTCAAAAGCTTGCTGTTGTGCAAATCCCCACATGATCTTTGAATCTTTCCTCAAAAAACTTAACCAATCAGCTATGTCTGCATATCCTTGGATAAATTTCCTATAATATCCTGTCAATCCTAAGAAACTTCTAACTTTTTCTACATTATTTAGAACTCATTAGTTCTTTACTGCTTCTACCTTTGAATTTACTGTACTAAGTCTATTCCTATGCATTTTATGTCCCAAATAAACAACACTGTCCCGCAAAAACTTACATTTTTCTATTTTCACTTTCAATCCTGCTTCAACTTGTCATGGGAATACCAAATCTAACATATTAAAGTGCTCAACCGCTGTTTGGAAAACTATTGAAATATCATCTAGAAATACACTGGCAGCGTGTCCTAACAATCCATCTAGAACTGTATTCATTGATATCATATAAGTTAATGGACTATTACATAACCCAAATGGCATTTGTTTGAACGCCTTGGTGTAGAAAAGCATGCAAATTCTCATGAGTCTTCATGCAACTCGATCTGCCAGAATGCAGACTTGATATCTGTAGTGCAAAAAAAAAAAAAAAAAAAAAAAAAAAAAAAAAAAATCTTGGTTCCCAAGCTTCTAAGAATTTGTCTTATTACCAGTAACAGTAATCTGTAAGGTATTGTTTCTTTATTCAATTCCCTATAATCAATAACTGGACGCATGGTACCATCCGATTTTGGTACCAGGATCAAAGGAAAATTCCATTTAATTTTACCATGCTCAATAATATCCTACGATAACATTTCAGTGATAGAATTATCTACAATGGCTAGTTTGGAATGTGGTAATCTGTAGGCAGGTATAAAGATATGTTGAGTCCCTGGTTTTAATTTGATCTGATGTTTTAAAAACAGCTGTTTTGGTCAAGGCGTCCCCCGGCAAAGCAATTGCTTTATTGTGCTTCATGAGCAAGGCAACTAAGCTTTCATCCAAATCAGGACAACTAGTAGGTTCTAGTTGATTCTTGTTTTTCTCTCCCAAATCTGTTTCTTCCTGAATTGAGAAGATTGATAAAATTGGTGATTCTACCTCCTCAGTATTCTCATTTAAAATCTTAATGGGTTTTCTACAAACTTGAAAACATTCTGTTTGTGTAGCTTTTCTTAAGACAATGTCTTTATTCAAAGTACTAATCACTAATATTTCTAACCTGTTCTTGTTTGTCTTATAAATTCCTGAGTTCAATTTCAAATCCTTTGATCTAATTCATTTTGGGATGGTTAAAATTCTAGAGTCTACAGTGACTCCTTTCAACGGCACTGCTACCCTGTTAATGGCTCTGGAGTGTAATAACATCGACTTTATTACGCCATCTTCCACAATAAGCAAAGCTTCGTTTGAAGATGATGAATTAGTAATTTCTTGAACATTTGAGTTGGGTTCATTATATGAGACTTTATTATATGGTGGTCTGGACCGCTCTGCCCCACTATCCAACCTACCATTATTATCTTCACTATCTTTTTCAAGAAATTTTCTTATTATTGATACTGGCTCTAAGACTGGTTCTTTTAAGAATGGGATTAACTATGATTTCACTAAGATACCTAACTGAGCAAAATATATGATCATGCTCTTTTTTCTCATAATTGTAAGTTCTATCAATAAATCTTCAGGGAAAACAGATTCTTCTAAAACTATCACTGAAATGTGCTCATTTTTATATAAGATGGCCGCTAATTCAACCTTATCTAATGTTTTTAACTGACTTCTAGCTACTCCTTGCAGTGATTAATAGATTGGTTCTAAGATTTTTTACTCCTGATTTCAACTGGTTTAAAACTTTGCTAGTTCTAACATTAACTACAGATTCTGTATCAGTAAATATTTGAATAGGTTTATTGAACACTTTATCGGCAATAAGAGGTCCTACAAAAGTCCTTCCAATTGTTATAGTCAGTTTAGATTTGTCTTTGATGTTAGTGCTTTGTTCACCCTTCTATCACTCTTGTCCCTAAAACAATACTGTCTATTTGTATTTCTATGGTTAGCTCTGTAGTATTGTTTTATTTTGTGTCTAGGGTTTTCCCTCTTGTTTCTGGGTGAATACGAAAACCTGGCATTGCTCTACAATTTACTTTTCTAAGTCCTATCTTCTAGTGATACAAGCAGAAAGGTGGGTTTCTACAATGATATTCATCATGACCCTCATACTTGTAGTTTCTATAAATAGTTTCATAATAACACTCTTGTGCTTCATGCCCTCCATTCACTACAATTGTATCATTCGATTCTAGCATTCATTGATGTGCTTCTAGCTCTCTGTTCAGATCCTCTGTTTCTGTAATAATTTCTAAGGTTCCTAGTTTCTTTCTGCTGTTACATTCGCACTGTCATCACATGTGAACTAATTGCTTTAGTTTTACTATATCTTTAAAGAAAGTAATCTATCTCCCCCAAATCCATTGATTTTTGAGATTAACAATGCAAATACTATCAACTTAGTAACCTGAGAAAAATTTACTTTGTCACTAGATCTTCCTATCCAATCTGAATCCTTCAACATAGAAACCATGTCCCTAGATCATCTGTCTTATTTTGCTAAATATTCTGTGCTAGTTTTACTTGTTACTTTATCATTCTAACCAAAGACCTGATAGGATCCTGATCACAATTTGCCTTAATGTATTTAATGAAGGCTTTCTTATTAGCTTCTTATTGGCTGATATCTTCCATTTGCTGGACATTTATTATGAGCTTATCCCTACCCTTCTCAGGATGTACATTATTATCTAATATTT
>NC_134807.1:37452168-37454668 GCF_046742065.1 Oratosquilla oratoria | reverse complement strand
CACAGATAACCACTCCCTATCACCGCCATCCCCGTCCCCTCCCTTCCTTACATCACAGTATCATTTATACATAGCAATCCTTCATATTGAATCCTATCTCCTACCTTCTCCCTTCCGCGGTCAACAGACACTCCCCTCTTGTTCAACGTTCCTTTTCACCCTACTCATCCATCTCACCCTCCGCCGTCCCCTCAAGTTCAACACATTCGCCTCTTCTTTCACACCTCTTTTACTAATGTTTCTTCATTCATCCATCCCATGTGTCCAAACCATCTCAATAATAGTTCAACAGTCCTACCTGCCATCTCCTTTTACATCCTTGCTCTCTTCCTCACCTCCTCATTTTTCACTCTATCGAACCTCGTAACCCTCAGGTTAAATAGGGTGAGAAACAAGGTTAGGAGAAGAGTGGGGATGAAAAACGAGATGGTAGTGCATGAATAAATGATTTAAGAAATAATAATTTTAATATAATGAAATGATATGAAGGAAAGTACAACAAATAAAATTAAATAAAGTAAACTGAAATAAGATAAATCAAAATGAAATAAAGTAAAAAGATCGAGTAAATATTTTAGTATGAACAACCTTTGGTGTTATACTAATAATCTTTTAGTTGGAAATATTTTCAACGTATGATAAGTAGCTAGAAAAAGTAATTCAGGCTATAATACAAATAATTCCAGCACACAAGTTGTTTATCATTAGATATAAAAACATTGCTCCCAATAGTGCATCGCATTTTATTTTTAACTGAGTATATAGTCTTTTTGGTTTTACATGCAATGATTCCTAATCGAGAAAGGTGTTGCCTTTTTATAGCAGGAGGCTTCCTCTAGCCAATATAAACCGTTTGGCTAGAACAAAAACAAAAAATAAAGAAAATGTATTCGTAAAAAGTTTAACATACACTCTGACGCGGTCATCACCAATGAACAGCCCATAACTTCTGCTGTGACTGTGATGAACATGAATTACAAATTCATGAGACACTGTCCATTGCGTCCATCTGTGATGCACACTGAACATTAAACATACTGAATGGGTACCTTTATGTTGCTTGATGACGCTTGGCTCCATAACTTCCATTTAGACTCTCAGGGGAAAAAAATCCCTTTCTTGACCCCGTCTGGGGTATTGGCTGCATGTTATTGTGGTAAAGTAGCATGCAATTTATATTTTAGGATCTATATGGGGGGCCCCTGTAGACCAGAGCCACACTTCATTTTGTCTATGATAGAGGAGGACTCTGCTCTCAGAGAAATGATGACACTCTTATACTGCGACTGTCCCTCCGTTATGCTGTCCCCCAACCCCTTGTTACTGCCCTGTACCACTTCTCTGAATATTCATTTCCTTTTTTCCGCCTGCCCTGTGGTGGGGGATAGAATGCTGCCACCAAGTATTCCCACTTGAATCGTAAGAGGCGAGAAAAACGGGACGGGGATTAGGATTAGGCATCCTTCTCCCTATAGCCCCACAGGGGACATTCTTAAAAAAAAAAGTAAAGGGATATGAGGGTCTGGGAGTTTTCCTACTAGTACCCTAAGGTTTGGGTCTTTTAATGTGCGTAAATGTGGTACAGATGAGAGTAAAAGGAAAGATATAGCCAGTATGTTTGTTAGAAGATTGATGGATGTGTTGGCTTTGAGTGAAACTAAGTTGAGAGGGAAGAGCGAGTGTGAGTTTGGAAGTATAGTTGGGAGGTTCTCAGGAGTGAATAGAGGACGAGGGAGAGAAAGGGTGGCTATAATAGTAAGTGAAGAGATAGGTAAATGTGTAGTGGAGTAGAAGGAGGTTTCTTCAAAGTTAATGTGGATAAAGGTGAAACTTGGAAAGGAGGGATCAGCTTGTTGAATGTAGTTGGGAAGGCTTATGAGAGGGTCTTGATTGAGAGGATTAGGAGAGGAACAGAGGGAGTAATTGGTGAGGAACAGTGTGGTATTAAGAACAGGTAGGGGTTGTGTAGATCAGATATTTGTGGTAAGACAGATTTGTGAGAAAGCTATAGAAAAATGTAAGGATGTTTTTTGGGCTTTTATGGATCTGGAAAAGGCATACTACAGGGTAAAGAGGAAGGCACTGTGGGAGGTACTGCAGATATATGGGATAGGAAGAAAGCTGTTAAAAGTAGTCAAGATTTTTCCCGAGAGTAATAGAGCTTGTGTTAGGATTAGAAGTGGAAAAAGTGAAAAGAAACTTTGGTATATGTATGTATTTTTTTTTACCTAGGATCCCAGGTCGAGGTTGAAAACATTATATCTACAAATAAAAGTAAGATGATAAAGTTTATTACCTTGTATGTTATCATTACTATCATTTATATATTTTACAGATTTTAGAAATGTGATAATTTTATGAAGTGAACTGTTTCCTACACACCCCATTGATACCTGTTTTCAACATGAATTTTCTTACGACTGCATATTTAGAAAAATACTTTCGGGTAAAATAGTTCTATATCGCCATTTGTATTTACTCTTTGTGACTTCTTTTTATC
>NC_134807.1:37432168-37437168 GCF_046742065.1 Oratosquilla oratoria | reverse complement strand
GAAAGATGGATGTGTTTGCACAGAGTGAAAGCAAATTAAAAGAGAGAGTTTATGTTTGGGATTGTTATAGGCAGGTTGTTGTGAGTGAAAAAAGTGGGAGAGAGGGAAACAGTTGTTACGTGATGACATGTGTGTGTGGTTAAAGGGAAGGAAGTGTCATTGTGGACGGTGTGGGTAGAATTATATATATGTTATCTGGAGAGTAACGAAAGTGTTATAAAGAACCGGAAAAATTCAACTTTATTACTTTCAGTTTTGCATTTCAAGTTATTAAGTACTTCTTTCTGTTTCCCAGTAGTGATAGTTACTCTCCACAACAGGGCCCTAACTACATTAGGCAAGGTGATGATTTTGGCCACAGCTACACTTTTCCTGGTATAGGTCCCTCTCCTTATTTAGCTATATAATCTACACAAGGCACCCCAACACACTTTTTTCATCACGAAGCACCAGATCCAGCATTGCTTCTCCTTCTTCATACCTACAACTTAATCTAAACCAAGCAACGCCATTGCATTCGGATAACCATAGCCCATCCAAACTCTAACTTTCAGTGCCGCATTCACAGTTTGTGACATCTCTGCATGGAACCACAACACCCGTAGCAAGCTCCCACCCAGTTCAAGGGCCCGTCTGCACGCAGGCGACACTATATCGGTGTGACCCAATCTTTAACCATTTTGGAACAAAACTGTGGACCTATTTATGACTCTGGCAGTCATTCATGGCTTTAGGGAAGGAAGAGGAGGTAAGCTAGAGGAAATGTATGTGAAAGAATAGAATAAGGACGAGGTGAGACGAGAATAATAGGAGTGATGAAAATAATGAATGTGAATGTGTATTTTTGAGTTAAGAAATGGAGTGGATTATTTTGATGTATAATGGTTTAGTTACAAGGAATTAAAGTTTGTTAAAAAACAAGTGAAAAATGAGAGGATTAAGTTTTACCATTTTTTTTTTTTTATCTATTTTGTTTTTCTGTTTCATCTGCAAACCAATTTTTATGATTTTTTAAACGAAAATTTGCTTTTTTGCTTAACTTTTGAATATATTTCATCATGACAAAAAAAAGCGCAGATGAGATAACCAACAAAGCCGAAAAAAAAAAAATTGGGCTGAGAAGTATAAACAAATTGGAAAATTTTCAAGTCAGTATTCATGCTAAGCCAAGAAACATGTTTGAATCGATAAAAACAAACATATTACATAAAAGTTGAACAATAATTTAAAAATTAGAAACATGGAAGTTATATAGACATAAAAAATATAGAAATAGAAATATTGGTGAGTTGATCTGTTATTGAATACAGCAAGGTAAGTGGAATTATAAAAAATATATTGTATATTGAGTACAATAAGAGAAATGATAAAGAATACTGGCATAATCACATGTGCACATACATTTAAACGTACGCACAAACACACACGCACATGTACATACACGCACCCACCCACATGCATACACATACACGCACAAGCATCCACGAACACACAAGTCGAACACTCGATCTAAGACTATAGTGAATTACGCACACACGTACACACAGATTCACACATAATCCAAGTTGTAATGATAAATGAATTTGAGAATAAGAGACAAGATCCCACGACTGTAGCTACTTTCATGAAATTATCTACTGAAGACTGAAGAAAGTCAAGAGGGCTGCCTTTTCTTGTTATAGGTTCCAGATGAAAATTACTCAAGGAAATTTGAAGGTTAATATTTATGAGCACATTAATCTCATACCCTCCCGTTCTGTGAAGAAAAAGAAATCACAGATGTATTACGGCCTATGGCGTATGATGTGTGACCCGAGTTGAAGCAGCTGTACTTTTTTATCATTAATGAATTACTAAAGCTTTAGAGTGAGAAAGTTTGGACACATGGATAGAATGAGTGAAGAAAGATTAGTAAAAGAGGTGTGGAAGGCAGAGTTGGAAGGAGTGAATATGAGGGGGCGTCCTAGGATGAGATGCATGGATGGAGTAAAAGGGGTATTACAAAAGAGAGGAATGTCTGTGGAGGAAGGACGGGAGAGAACAGAAGAAAGGGGTAAATGGAGAGGGTTGTGTATGGATGATGCTGTGATGCATGAGGGGGGAGTGGGTGGGGGGGGGATGAGAAAGTATGTATAAGAAATAATTTGACGCAGCCCGAAGGGATTTCTCCCCGTCTCCTTTTCTGCATGAAGGGACGGAGAGGGGGGTCGCCGAATTAATGAAGCGGCCTTGCTGTGGATGAGCTGTGTCTTGCGACACTGCTTCTGACCCAGGCCAGTGGACAAGATGCAGGGATGACCCGTCATCAAGGAGGTGCCAAGTTGAGAGGGGGGGAGGAGGGTGGAGGGGAGTGGAATATGTAGGGGATTGAATGGGTGGGAGTGGTTTCTATACCTTTTTCTTTTTGGCTACCCCCCATGCAAGGGTCAACTGTCTTCGGTAATTCTTATCTATTGTAGCCTGTTTTCCTCATTCTATATCACAGTAAACAATGCGTGACATCATGTCGCCTTTTCTTCTGACTGGCTAGTCTTCAGTCGTAGCGTCATGCCGCCTCTTCTGATTGGCTGGTGTTCAGTTGTTACGTCGTGTAACATTTTCAGATTTCGATTATTTCTACAAAATATTATCTTTTATATACTAGTATATGATCACGCTATTTACCTATATGTTAATTCATATATTCATGTATTAATTCACCGATTTATATGTTGACCGGTATTACTTCACCTAATTATTTTTCTTTTTTATCTATGTGCCTAATCATTGATTTTATCGACTTATCTATTAATATGTTTCTTTTTTAACTAGTAACCTATTTATCTATGAACCTAATTATTTGATCAACTTATCTATTAACATGTTTCTTTTTTTAACTATTACCCTATTTATCTGTGTCAATTCATATATTCATGTATTTATTTGCCGATTTGTATATTGACCGTTATTCATTTTATTCATTTCAACATATCACCAATCTTCTAATCTATTTGTCTGCTAATTCAGTTTTGTATATTGATTTATCAATTAAATCAGTTGCCTAAGAATTCATATATATATATATATATATATATATATATATATATATAAATACATATATATATACATACATATGTATACATATATATGTATACATATATATGTATATATATATATATATACATATATATATATATATATATATATATATATATATATATATGGCTAATTGTTTATTTATCACCATACTTCCATTTATGCTCTTATCAATCTGTTTATTTATCAATAATGTAATCTTGTATTTACCTATTAGTATACTGTTTTAGTTTATTTACTTTAATTTCTTATCTATATTTCTATTCATTTATGTACAGTATATCTAATCTATCTAATTGTTTATCTATTCATTTATTTAGCTGCTTAGTTATCCATCAGGTTTACAAAAGTAAACATTCAAATACATGTGAAATATGCACGATGGGTAGGTAAGGATCAGCACAAATATAAACACTGTAAGAGATACACCACACATAGCTAAAATTTCTTCTTCCTTTTCAAGTCTTGTATTCTATGTTTTCTCAACTGAACTGTCCAACCATGGCAAAAGAACTCCATAAACTTGTGCTGAATGAAAAGAGTTAAGTCGAAATGGCGCTCGCCTCTAGCTTCTCATTACCAGCTTATTGTGCATTGATACAGAGAGGTTCTAATAATTCACACCAACGACTAGTAGAAAATGTAGAAAGTTCATAGGTTTGAGAATGAACTAAGTTGTATAAACAACATGACTGGATTGTAAAGAGGAGAACAAAGTGAAGAAGAAATGAAGTGAATTTAAGGGGAAGGTCACAATAAAATGAAACAGTGGGGTAAACCAACTTCGGCTGTTGGGTTCTGTTGTACATGTACTGTTTCTTGTTGTACTGCTTCTGATCCGGGCATCAATGAGGTGGTCAGCGGTAATTCTTCATCCATAAGAATCTGATATAAAAGGAAAACAAATGTGTATTGGATAGGTGAAGGGTACAAGGAGGAAAAGGGATTTTGGTATATGTGTAATGAGGAAAAGATCTTTTGGTATACGCATTCATGCATGCAAATCAATACTCAAGCCTAGAATATACAAGGCAAGATACCTCCACAGACGAATAAATTTAGTGTGGTTAATATGACCACTAAATGTGATACATTTATGTTTTAAAGATGTGCATTTCTTTAGCGCTGCATTTGAAATATTTCGAGAAAAAAAAATCCCGATACATTTTTATTGTCATTATATCAGGATTATTGGGGCGAGAACATAAATAGAGCTGCAAGTAGGTTGAAAAAAGAAAAGAAAAGAAGAACAAAATCCGTTCACAAATATGAACCTGACGCGGAGACCATTCCAGCCAAAGCCAACGCATGTGTCAGTGAGATGATGCGCTAATCTATTGCAGATCAGTTGCTCTGCAACGTGGCTACAGATAAGAGAGATAAAGATCGCAATTGGCTCACGCTCTTCCGCTCTGTTGTGCTCTTGGCTGTGGGTGATAAGCTGATATTGTGATTAAAAAAAATCACGCCGTCATGTGTCTGATACAAAAATTTAATTTCATTTGGGAGCCCAAACTGGAGATTGGAATGAAGGGAAAGAGAGCGATTTTGTATATGAGTGACATGTAGATAGATTATTCATTAGCTTAGTATTGGCCACTGTACACTTTTATTTCGTTTATGTCGTGAATATGAAAAGTGTTATTAACTGAATCATTTGGCAGTGGTATGTTTTCTATTCATTCTCTCTCATATATATATATATATATATATATATATATATATATATATATATATATATATATATATATATATATATAACAGATGAGTGGACGGGTGGTGAGATAAACACAGGAAACCGTTTAGGGATTTATTCTGACGTTTCGTCCTTATCCAGGACTTCTTCAGAGTACATGCACATTCAAACAATTCACCCTTTAAATACCCGCCGAATCTATCCGCGTTCCACCATGATCGATCTGACC
>NC_134807.1:37422168-37429668 GCF_046742065.1 Oratosquilla oratoria | reverse complement strand
CACACACACACACACACACACACACACACACACACACACACACACACACACACACACACACACACACACACACACACACGTATATATATATATATATATATATATATATATATATATATATATATATTTGTAGGTATGTATGAATACCTGTATGTATGTATGTATGTATGTATGTATGTATGTATGTATGTATGTATGTATGTATGTATGTATGTATGTATGTATGTATGTATGTATGTATGTATGTATGTATGTATGTATGCAAGTATGTATGCATGTATGCATAAATGTACATATGTATGTATGTATGTATGTATGTATGCATGTATGTATGTATGTATGTATGTATGTATGCATGTATGTATGTATGTATGTATGTATGCACGCATTTATGTATATATGTATGTATGTATGTATTTGTTTTTGTTTTGTTATCATTTGTCTGTTTGATTTTCATTTATCATTAGTTATATATCAATTTATTATTATTTACTATTTACCTGTTTGTTCCTTATTTAACTATACCTATGCATTTATTTATGTATTTTATTTGTTATTTACATTATTATAGTTTTTTTTTTTTTTATTATTATTATGATATCTTTTTCGCATCCGACCTAGATATGGACCAAAAGGTCTCCTTTCGGCATGCTCCGCCTTTGTAATCCTTTGTATGTATGTATGTATGTATGTATGTATGTATGTATGTATGTATGTATGTATGTATGTATGTATGTATGTATGCTTCATGGTAGTGTGAATTTTGATAGACTAATAACTGTGATTACGAAAATGGTGAACTCATGTATTTTGGAGGGAGTATTCCCGAATTCTGAAAAGCAGGCCGTCGTTAAACCGATATTAAAAGGAAATCTTGATCCCCAATCACTCAGTTCGTTCCGTCCAGTGTCAAATTTGACGTATCAACCCAAAGTACTGGAAAGTGTTCTGTTAATACAACTGAATGAACACTTGAATGATGTTGGGCTGATTCATGACAATCAGTCGGCATATCGTTTTCTGTATTCTACTGAAACTGTTTTTTTTCTGTAGTGAGTGTCATGCGAGGAATTCTGGATAGAGGAGAGTGTGGAATATTGATTTTGTTGGACCTAAATGCAGCTTTTGATATTGTAGTGCACGATGTATTGCTTCGAGTTTGTGAACACATTGGCATTGAAGGTGCTGCTCTCTCGTATCTTAAGAGTTACCTCGAAGGTAGAACCTACTCTGTACAAATAGGTAATGAGTTTTCTAATTCGATAGCTTTGACTAGAAGAGTGCCTCAAGGTAGTGTGCTGGGGCTGGTACTTTTTTTTTTATATACACTGCTGACTTATCTATAGTACTCAAGAAGCATGGAGTTAAGTTTAAACTGTTTGCTGACGACACTCAGTTTTACATGTCTATAACAAATATACATGATGCCGAAGATCATCTAAGTGCTATACTGGTTGACATTAAACATTGGATGGACTCTAGAAAACTGAAATTGAACGAAGATAAAACTGAGTGTTTGTTTATTGGCCGTGAAATTGACTTCGAACGTCTGGGTGTTCGAGTCATGAATGTGAATAATTCAGACATCACAGTGAGCAAATGTGTGAAGAGCCTCAGGGTGCTGCTCGACAGTGAACTTATGATGAGAGAACAGATAAATCAGACGGTGCAAGTAGCTGGTTATCATTTGAGAAACTTAGCGTTTGTAAGGAAATACCTTGATGAGAATTCTATGAGGAAGCTTATTTATAATCATGTGTTGGGTAAATTGGACTACTGCAACTCTTTATATTATGGTCTTCCTAACTACTCATTGAAGAAACTTCAATTAATTATGAATAGAGCTGCGAGACTGATAAAGGGTCAGTCTAGAAGGGAACGGATAACTCCAGTGTTAATACAGCTGCATTGGCTCCCAGTCAAAGCACGCATCATGTATAAACAGTGTGTTATGGTGTATCAGGCATTGAAGTTTGGGAGGCCTAATTATTTGTGTGATATACTCGTGGGCCTCCAGATCGATACATAGCCTTGCGACACAGTATTGAAGTGAATAGACTATTAGAGCCAAAGTTTTATAGAGAATCTGGGCGTAGAGCTTTTGTTTATAGTGCTCCCCGTCTCTATAATAGACTTCCTGAAAATGTTAAAATGGCTGAAACTACGACCATCTTCAAGAAGAGACTGAAGACACACTTCTTCACTGCTTCGTATGACTTGAAGAATGTAGTGATGAAATCAGATTTTGGACTTTAGATATTCTACGTGGGGGGCTTGGAGAGCTGTCATCGGCTGAAAGCCCCTAGAAGCCATTACCTAAGTAAGTATGTATGTATGTATGTATGTATGTATGTATGTATGTATGCATGTATGTATGTATGTATGTATGTATGTATGTATGTATGTATGTATGTATGTATGTATGTATGTATGTATGTATTTATGTATGTATGTATGTATGTATGTATGTATGTATGTATGTATGTATGCATGCATGCATGCATGCATGTATGTATGTATGTATGTATGTATGTATGTATGTATGTATGTATGTATGTATGTATGCATGTATATATGCATGTATGTATGTATGTATGTATGTATGTATGTATGTATGTATGTATGTATGTATGTATGTATGTATGTATGTATGCACGCATGTATGTATGTATGTATGTATGCATGTATGTATGTATGTATGTATGTATGTATGTATGTATGTATGTATGTATGTATGTATGTATGTATGTATGTATGTATGTATGTATTTATGTATGTATATGTATGTATGTATGTATGTATGTATGTATGTATGTATGTATGTATGTATGTATATATGTATGTATGTATGTATGTATGTATGTATGTATGTATGTATGTATGTATCATATATGTGTGTATGTATGTATGTATGTATGTATGTATGTGTATATGTATGTATTTATGTATGTATGTATGTATGTATGCATGTATGTATGTTTGTATGTATGTATGTATGTATGTATTTATGTATTTATGTTGTAACGTAATATTAGATATTACGTCATATGTGTAATTATGTTATAGAATTGTGTTCCTTTGTATTACATAACTATGTTCATATTTCTTGTCTATGTATGTATTGTAACAATGTTAAGCAGTAACGCCCGTCCACTATATGTAATCTTGCCTACGTGCGGAGAGAGGTGCGCACTCTTGTAGAACAAACAGACAAGCGAAATCCTGAATAGTTCGGAGCGCACAGATTTGACAGTTACTAAATCAGCAGATTGTTCAAGCGAGTCGAGGGTCCTAAAACTACCCATGTTGACGTGTGTTAACTTACCCTCCTCCTCACCCGCACCCTTAAACCGGAAGTATCCCGCTTCCGGTCCAATGGTATATAAGCGGTGGAAATCGCTCACTCCTCGTCATTTTCTCGCATATCTTATCTCTTGATAAAAACTGGAAGTTTAGACTCATGAGACGATTGGTGTGAAGTGATCACCCTTTTTGCCTACATTACGTGTCTGATATACATTGCATTACTTTATACTTATATTTGTACTTATTACTTATTCTGATGCATGTTCCTGATCTCTTTGTACTTAGATAGTACCATATTGTATACGTATCTTGTGTTTCTTATTTGAACGATAATTTCCATATTCTTATAATCATGTAACGGTCCCATTGACCCTACTGCCCATTCTCTTTTGTGTTTATTGCCTGTAAATATTTTCCATATTAATAATTTCGTTTACTAGTTTTATCGCTAGTTTAATATTCCTTTCCTGGAATCTTCTTTGTTACCTTTACTTCTAGTCTTACGAATTATCTAGGCCCTGACCAGATAGTTCAGTCCTTCAGTGGCTTCTAGAAGTGAGCTGGTTCTTAAGCACTTATCCGTTATACGTAACGTCTCTTCACTAACCAGCCCGCCCGTAACAATGTATGTATGTGTGTATGTATGTATGTATGTATGTATGTATGTATGTATGTATGTATGTATGTATGTATGTATGTATGTACTTATGTATGTATGTATATTATTATGTATGTATGTATCTATCTATATGTACTGTATTCATTTATGTGTACTATTTTTTGTATTTATTATTTTTTAATGTCTTGTCTTATTATCTTTTCTCTTTTCTTTCTCATTTTTTTACAGATGTCTGACAAAAAAAAATCTGACTTGTTTTATTTAGTTCTATTATTATTTTCTTATTTGTTTAGTTGTTTTGTTCATGCTTTAGGTTTGTCGTTTTTTCTGTTTCGGGGGTTTATTTGTCAAGGAAAGGTGTCCCCATTACATCTAAATGTTTTTTTTTTCTGTCACAGCCATTCACTTGGTTCCATCGTGGTCTTCAATTTATTTCAACAGCATTTCTTAAGTTATTTCCAATTCAACTTCTTTCCTCATCGTGACCCTCAAAGTGGCATCCACTCTGGTTTTCCAACTTACTGCTGTCGTGGTCCTCAAATCATAATTTCCCTTCGCAACTCTTCCTTCCTCCTTCCGTCTCCCTCCTTCTCTTCTTTCCTCCTTCGTTCTTTCCTCCGCTTCCTTCTCCTGTCTTTCTCCTGAACTATGAAAAGCTGCCGAGGATGACACAAAGAATAAAAAAGATCTTTCATTATGGCCCACAACTCATTTTCATTGTATTTGCTGGCATATTTTCTTTGTGGTTCTCAAACTATGAATTCTCTTGCAGACTTTCTCCATTCTCTATTCCTCCTCCTCCCTTCCTCCTTTCTCTATCTCCCCTCCTCCTCCTCTCAATTCTCCCCTCTCCCTTCCTCCCTTTCTTACTTATTATTTCCCTTCCTCACTTCTTTCTCTAACCTCCCTTTCCTCCTAGTCCTTTACCCTTCCTTTTCTCCTCATTCTAACCCATCTACTTTGTTCTTTCATTTTCCCTTCTCCCTGCTATCTTCCTTTTATCTTCTCCCTTCAATTCCACTTTATTCCTTTCTTGCCCATTGTCCTCTCTCGTTTTTTCCTGTTCTTTTCGACATTTCCCATCCTTTGTTTTTAATCTCTTTCTCCTTCACCTCTTCTCCTTCCAGCCTTCTCCATTATTTTGCCTTCTCCTGCTCTCTCCTACTCCTCAGCCGCTTTCCGTTTTCTTTGTGTTTCCCCTTTTGTCCTTTTTTCTTCTATCGCTTCGCTCCTCATTTGAGTCTTTCATCAGCAGAGCTGTCAACATATTTCTATTCTGACCACCCAATTCTTCATATGTCTTATATCTTTCTTTCTTCTTCCTACTTATCTTCTTTATTCTTCCTCCTTCCTATTCTAATCTCCAACTCTTCATATGTCATACTATACCTATCTTTCTGTTCTTTCCCCTTCTTTCTTCCTCGTTCTTTCCTACTCCTTCCTCTCTCGTCTCTCTTCTCCTTGGGATCTTGCACTCGTGTATATCCACAATGTCGTTTATTGCAATGACGCACGCAGGATAGGATTCCTCTTTGGTGCTCTTGCCGGGAGAACAACGATCATTCCTAATGGCTTCTTCGATATTTAAGATGCCCCGGATTAATAACTTGTCATCTCAAGGAATAATCTTTGGATTAATTTCTGATTATATCTTACTTATGACCTAATGACTCTGGATTAAAGCTTTATCATACTGCTTAATTTTATTCAATGACTCCTGACAGTCCTCTGAAAGGATATTTTCCCCACTGTAAAAGTTAAACCTAGTTCTGTATTATCCTTTCTTAGACAACATTATCTATGACACTATTAGATTATATACTTACCTGGCTATGTCTTGTGGTGTTTGCTGCGTAAATCAGAGGTAAAATGTATAGTACATATAGTGAACACAGTAATATTTGATTGGAAAACAAACAAAATCAACCTCACAGCTTCCAGACACACGAACCTTTTCCATGAACAAAATAACTTCATTGGATTTCAGTTTTCCTAGGTAGGGGTTGTCTAGGAGCAATTTTCAGGAATCAACTCCAGCAAACTTACTCTAAGTCTAATAACAATGAGTCCATAGAAAGAAGGAAGACGATTGTAGTAAAGAGCAAATTGAGGTAGAACTTTGGGGAAATCGTTAGTGAGTTATAGCATGAAAAATGACAAACGACAAGAAAATTCAGAGTTAGCAGAGTGTGTCATTAGTAGGAGGAGGGGGTGTTGAATGACGCTTTACCAGGCAGTACTCGAAGATTTGTTTCTCTGAAAATTAAACTAGCAATACTCTATAGGGAGACTTACCAAGTGTAAGACAACGTAGGAACTTTCTTCGACGCTTTGATTAAAATCGTTGACTACAGATTTTTTTGGGGAAGATTTATAGAAAGAAGTGGATGGAAATTTATTGCATCATGTAAAAGATACTCAAGTTAAAAAAAAGCAAAGTACGAAATAAGCAGCTATGAAAACAGAGAATGTAAATAATAAGAAAAAGAGAGCAGGAGGAAGAGAATAAGATGTCAAAAAAGAAAAAAAAATAGATAAATTTGAAAAATGAGGAATAAATTAGGAAAGGAATAGAGTGAAAGACAAGCTAAGAAATGTAAGTGTATGCTTATAAAAATAGAAAAGAGTAAGGTATAGAAATAGATAAAGATGAACAACCTTAAATATATTTCTGATACCGTATATTTGCTGATTCAGCTGTAAATATACTCTATATACATTACAGAGTTAGGTAATTTCAAATTATATCTATAAATTATTTAGTTCTTTTATTTGCACCTCCTTTCCCCAAAAAACTAAAATGAACAATTGGCATTTTACCCTAATAACAAACAAAATTGACGGATATTTTCATGCCAAACAAATGCAAAAATAAAAATCAAGAGGACAGAAGAAAGCCAGTGACAAACTGAAACATACGAACCAATAACTCACATGAACGGCCTCAGTCCCTGGAACCAAGCAGACAATATGATCGTGAAGGGGAACAATGATCTAGCGGACAGAATCCGGAAGACCAAATATGCGAAGGAGAGAGAATAAGCAATGACAAGGAAAGGAAGAAACATCGCTGAAAAGGAATCGAGTAAGATTCTTAGAAATGATAAAAGAAAACGGAGGGAAGGGGAAAATATGTTAAGTCTTACTATACAAAAGGAAAGCAAACGGAATACACAGAAGAGAACAGAAAAGTAAACAAAAGGAAGAAACTCGATAAATCAATAAAGGAAACGAATTAGAGATAAACAAGAAGACAAAAGGGTGACCGATGTAAAATAGTGCCACAAATAAAAAGAGACGAACAGAAGGGAGGAATGTATAAAACAGCTTTATTCATCCAACGAGCAAGTACAATACGGCAGAGAGAAGACGTGAAGCAGCGAGGCAACCAGATTAAATATGAGAGAACCTAAAGACGAGTAGAGACAGGAGAGGAAGAGCCATGTAACGGCATTATGTAAAGATAAAAAAGATAAATGTTTTCAAAGAGAAATTCACCTAAAATAGCTTCCCGAGTAAAGTACTCCAGCATTTTTTTTTCTGTCATCTTATGAATTTGCTGGCATTCATGCTGC
>NC_134807.1:37409668-37417168 GCF_046742065.1 Oratosquilla oratoria | reverse complement strand
ATGGGAAGCACGGGGAGAAGTCACCGTGTTGCAACTGGGGGAAGTCACACGCAGGACCACGAACACTGGGAGAGGTGTGTGTGTTTATGTGTATGTGATCTCTCCCAGAGAATATATATATATGTATATATACATATATATGTATATATACATATATATATATATATATATATATATATACATATATATATATACATATATATATATGTGTGTATATATATATATACATAGATATATATATATATATATTATATATATATATATGTGTGTGTGTGTGTGTGTGTGCGTGCGTGTGTGTGTGTGGTTGTGTGT
Source organism: Oratosquilla oratoria (assembly GCF_046742065.1). Classification (NCBI taxonomy): domain Eukaryota; kingdom Metazoa; phylum Arthropoda; class Malacostraca; order Stomatopoda; family Squillidae; genus Oratosquilla; species Oratosquilla oratoria. Next base: position 37,416,856 of record NC_134807.1, on the reverse strand, counting down.
TTGTATTTTTGTGCGTGTGTGTGTGTGTGTGCATGTTACAAATCTTACCCAATTAAGTTGTGTTAATTTTCATCCTTTCCGTTATTTCTTGGTCTCTACTTCATCAAATAAGCACATGAAGGTAGTAGTGTAAATTCATATATAATTCAGTGAGGTTGAAACTATTATCAGAATTGTACAATAATCCAGTGGAAAAAACAGATGACATACTCAAGAATCAACGATTTGCTATTCTCAGTTATAATGCTCTCCACATCTGGCAGCCTTGGTTGAGGGTTCGTCAGTCAACACATTATCTATTTCATATCAAGTTCTCTTATCGTACGACTAATAGGTTACCCTCTGTTTGCTTTCTCTAATTGCAGACCGTGGCCGGGTAAATGAATTTGAAAGTCAATTGAAAGGTATGTATGCGGTAGTTGTTCATTAAAACATTAGTATTCATATAAATGTTCAGGGAGTGGTAATCTTACATTACCACCCACTATTAAGAATGTATACCAAGAGTGTGTCTTAGTTCATTAAAAAAATCACCAGTAAATTGTTTTGTTCGGAGCTTTGATAGACCAAAATGAAGACGAATTAACTTTTCTAATTATGAAGCCATATATATGTATGTATGAATTTATGTTTATGTATATATATATATATATATATATATATATATATATGTAAATATATATATATATATATATATATATATATATATATAATTTGGAAAAAAAAATTCGAAACACTGGACTCAGAGTAACAGAATTTATTACCGACGTTTCGAACCCTGTCCGGGGTTCGTCCTCAGGGTTATACATGGTAAGCAAAAGGATTCATTTAAATAGAGTACCGATGTTCTCTGGGACAGGTCCCACCGGAGTGTACAAAGTTGAACAAAATCAGAACCCATTCCGAATGACAAAGGTAATTACAAATTTGTGTAAAGCGTCCCCCAAATGAAAAGAATTGACAAAAACCTCATAACACATGTCATAATAAATGGAACAAAACCAATTCTAAACGACACCCAGAAATTGATAACAGAGTAAGTACAGAGTGTCACCAAATGGCTCCACCGAAAATAAGAAATAAAATTAAAAGGGGCAAAAAGAAAAAATATCAAATGGCACAGACCAGACACAAAAGCACTACACGAGTCATCTGTCACCGCTCTAACTGTCCTGTAAGTACTTATCAGTACAAACCAAACCATAAAATAAAACAAAAACAAAAACCAAGACTAAAAGACACAAAGAAATTTGGTTACAAAGTGTCCACAAGAATAACAAAAGGCAAATAAATGGCAAACCGACATAATAAAAATATAAAAAATCACGGTCCGGACCCAAAAGCACCACACGGGTCACCAATCGCCGTTCTTTCTGTCCTGCTTGTGCTTCGCTCCTTTCATCAGTACAAATCAAAACTAACAAACGCCACCAAAACTGAATGACAAAAAGAAATTGCAAAGTGAAAAAAGTGTCTGCTGAAAATAAAAATAAAAATAAAAATAAAAATGAAAAAGAAAAAAGGGGGGAGGGAGAAAAAAAGCAAAAATGAAGCCAAACCCAACAAAATGACAATTAACTCAGCAGCAGCGAAACAAAACAATACACAAAACAAAACCAATTCTGAACGATAAAAGAAAAGGAAAATTATGATAAAGTTATATAAAGTAACATCACAATGGGACTACTACAGCGTGTGCCAAACATCACAGTCCCGGCATAATATCACTACACTGGCCTCCGCTCACTGCTCCTTCTGTCCTGCCTGTCTTTCGCTCCCTTGGGGGACGCTTTACACAAATTTGTAATTACCTTTGTCATTCGGAATGGGTTCTGATTTTGTTCAACTTTGTACACTCCGGTGGGACGCTTTACACAAATTTGTAATTACCTTTGTCATTCGGAATGGGTTCTGATTTTGTTCAACTTTGTACACTCCGGTGGGACCTGTCCCAGAGAACATCGGTCGAAACATCGGTAATAAATTCTGTTACTCTGAGTCCAGTGTTTCGAAATTTTTCCGATATCATGGCTCCTGGACTCCAGCTCTTTACGAACATATATATATATATATACATATATGTATATATATATATACACACACACACACACATATATATATATATATATATATATATATTTATCATTTGACAATTTTTGGAAATAGACTCATCCACTGGGATTCGAACCCTTGTGTATAGCATGGTCAGTAAGGTCTTTGCATTATAAGACGTAAGACGCCTAGGCAAGGGTTCGAATCCCAGTGGATGAGTCTATTTCCAAAAATATATATATATATATATACACTAACATATACCAACGACTTTTTCTCCCTTACAAGGGAATTAGCAAAAAAAAAAAAAAAAAAAAAAATCACTCCCACCCATTCTATCCCCACATGCTCACATACTTCACTCCCATTTATCCCCCTCCCTCTCCTATATCTTGTCTCTTCCTGGATGACGGGTTGTCCCTGCATTTCGCTCACTGCCGTGGGTCAGAAGCAATGTAGCAAGACATCGCACATCCACAGCAAGGCAATTTCATTTCATCGGCGACCCCCCCCCCTCTCCGTCCCTCATACAAAAAAAAGAGAAGACTATATGTATTTATGTATATATGTATATGTGTATTTGTGCATATATGTATATATGTATATATGTATACATGTATATATGTATATATGTATGTGTATATGTATATATGTATATCTGTATATATGTATATATGTATATATGTATATATGTATATGTGTATATATGTATATATGTATATACATATGTATATATGTAAATAAGTATATATGTATATATGTATAAATGTATATATGTCTATATGTATATATATATATATATATATATATATATATATATATATATATATATATATTATGTGTATATATGTATGTATATTACAGGTGAAAAATGTAATCACACACTTGTCAATCACGTAAAAACCACTGTTGGAGTAGAAAAGACTGGAAACGGGGAATCTATATATTTCGATTGCAAACGGCAATCCTCTTCAGTAGATACAATCAAGAGAGAGCGTGCTGCTTAAGTAGCACCCTTAACAAAAGAAAGGGGAACATGGGAAGAGGTCTCTACCCTCGGCTCACTCCGTATGTGAGGTCAGGAGGCAAATGGGTTTTCAATAGGTTGGTGATGAAGAGTCCGAATATATATGTATGTATATATATATATGTATGTATATATGTATATATATATATATATATATATATATACGTATGTATGTACATATATATATGTATATATATACATACATATATATATATGTATATATATATACATACATATATATATGTATATATATATGTAAGCATATATATACATATATACATATATATATACAATATATATATACATATATATATATGCATATATATATATATATATATATATATATATATACAATAATTTGAACAAACAGATACCGAACGTTTTCGTCTATTTAGACATTTTCAAAGGTACCTTTGAAAATGTCTAAATAGACGAAAACGTTCGGTATCTGTTTTTTCAACTTTCCCGGTGGTTTCTGCAAAAATAGTTTATCACGTGTGTTTTGTGATTTCTTTGCATATATACAATAAATATGTATATGTATATATTTTTGTATATGTGAATGTATAATAATGAATTTGCTATGGCGTTTCATGATGTATTTTGCTATATACTGAAGTCGTTACAGTTGTATTTTTTTAACAAATGCAGCAACGTGTACTGAAATTCAAAACCTCGTGTGTAGATCCGTGTGCCAAGAGCGACTTGGAAATCGAAATTGCTATGATGAATTTTGTGACCCTTCATAAGCCATTAACAACGATGATGGCCATATTCACGTTCCTAAACTTGACTATTTCCGTTAATATCTGCCTTCAAATACCGGTTTTTGTGAGCAACAGGTGTTGGTGTTAGTTTTTAAAAATGTGTCAATAGGGCCTCAACGAATTCTTGTTTTTGTAAATCCTAAAGTGTACTTACGTATGTGTTCGTGTTGGTGATTTTCAACATTTTTACTAATACCTACTGCTTCTCCTTGTAGGGTTGAAAGAGAAGGAAGAACTCTCTCTCTCTCTCTCTCTCTCTCTCTCTCTCTCTCTCTCTCTCTCTCTCTCTCTCTCTCTCTCTCTCTCTCTCTCTCACTATCTCTCTCTCTCTCTCTCTGTTTATCTCTTTCTCTCGCTCTCCTCTCTCTCCTCTCTCTCTCTATCTCTCTCTCTCTCTCTCTCTTCTCCTCTCCATCTCTCTCCTCTCTCTGTCTCTGTCTCCTGTCTGTCTCTCTCTCTCTCTGTCCTCTCTCTCTCTCTCTCTCTCTCTCCTCTCTCCTTCTCTCTCTCTCCTCTCTCCCTCTCCTCCCTCTCCCTCTCTCTCTTCTCTCCCTCTCTCTCTCTCCTCACTCTCCCTCTCTCTCTTCTCTCTCTCTCTCTCTCTCTCTCTCTCTCTCTCTCTCTCTCTCTCTCTCTCTCTCTACTCTCTCTCTCTTTCTCTCTCTCTCTCTCTCTCTCTCTCTCTCTCTCTTCTCTCTTCTCTCCCTCTCTCTCTCTCTCTCTCTCTCTCTCTCTTCTCCTCTCTCCTCTCCTCTCTCTCTCTCTCTCCTTTCATCAGATCCGCTTCTCACTCATCGTCATCTCTCTTCGCTCTCTCCTCTCCCCCGTCGACTTTCTCTCCTCTCTCTCATGCTTCAAACTCTTTACATACTTAACTCTTGGTTTTTCTCTCCCCCTTTATCGCAAGCCATACCCTTTGCTGCAATCTCACCGAAAGCTTTCGCTCACTTTCTTGAGATGCGCTTACTCCTACTCATCGTCATAAGGCGCCTCTCCTGCGGAGCTGCATCACCGACGACAGCACCCAGCGGCCCCGTCATCATGCTGAAACAGCAAAGCAATAGGCGGGATGACAACGACTCATGTGGCAAAACAATAAGAGGAAAAATAGAATTTGTCTCAAGAGATGTCTAAAGGGCATCTCATGCAAGCAACATTCAGATGCAATATTTATATTACCAATAGTTTTGTTGTCGCAATCATGACTTTCCCTGTACAGCATTACCAAATTATTTTATAGATCCTTCTTCGAGCTTTAGTGTTATATTTTCCGTCATTATTAATCAAAAATATCAAAAATATTTCAAATGAATATTACCTCACTCCTCCACCCCCTACCCATTCCACCTCATGCATCACAATATCATCCATATAAAACCATTTTCCATTCACCCCTGTCTTCTGTCCTCTCCCGCCTTTCCTCCACAGACATTCCCCTCTTCCCCAAAGCCCCTTTCACCCCCATCCATCCTATCCTAGGTCACCCCCTCATGTTTACTCCCTCCACATCTGCCTTTCATACCTCTTTTACTAGTCTTTCTTTACTCATTCTTTCCATGTGTCCAAACCATCCCAATACTCTTCCATTCACCTTATTTCCCAACTCCCTTACCACCCCCGTTCTCCTCCTCACCCCCTCATTTCTCACCCTATCCAGCCTAGTAACCCCCATAATACTTCTCAGACACATCATCTCAAACACATTCAAACTCCTTCTCTCTTCCTCTCTCATGTTCCATGTTTCTGCCCCATACAGTACTGATGGCACAGTCACTCTTTCATACAATCTCCTCTTAGCATCCATTCCCAAATGTCTATTTCTCATTACACTTTTTAATTCACCAAGGCATTTACCCCATCTGGGGTATTGGCTGCATGTTGTTTTGGCAAAGTAGTATAAAGTTGATACTTTAGGGTCTATATGGTGCGTCCCTACGGACCAGAACCACACATTATTTTGTCTGTGATAGAGGAGGACTCTGCTCACAGGGAAATGATGAAACTTTTATTATACTGCTACTGTCCCTCCGTCATGCTGTCCCCCAACCTCTTGTTGCTGTCCTGTACCATTTCTCTGAATTTCATTTCCTTGTTTCGCCTACCCTGTGGTGGGGGAAAAGCATACTGCCACCAAGTATTCCCACTTGGATCGTAAGAGGCAAGAAAAAACGAGACGGGGATTGGGACCAGGCATCCTTCTCCTTGTAGCCCAACAGAGGGAGATTCCTAAAAAAGTAAAAGCATAAGAGGGTCTAGGAGTATTCCAACAGGCACCCTAAGGTTTGGGTAATTTCTATTCATAATATATATAAATGACATAGACCACAGACTAAAATTTAGTGTTTTAAAATTTGCTGATGAAACAAAACTGTGCGCAATGGCAAATGATCACTGAAATTAATTAGATATTCAAGAAAATTTACATAAATTACAGCAATGGTCTGAATAGTGGCTAATGAAATTTAACACGAGTAACTGCAAGGTAATGCTCATAAGTAAAAATAACAGTAAGTACAATTACAAGTTATTTTCCATTTCGTTAACAAAAGTGGATAGTAACAAGGATCTCGGCATATTTATCAGTAACAATCTCAAATCATCTAAGCAGTGTATTTCAGCCTATGAGAAAGCATATAATATTCTAGGACTGATTGCGCGATCTTTTGACTTTAAAAGTCCATCTCTCATTTAATAAGTTATATAAATCATTAGTTCGTCCACATTTGGAACATGTTATTTCAATATGGTCACCGAATCTCATTAGACATTGACAGATTGGAAAAAGTACAACGGCGAACTACAAAACTGATTCCAAATATCAAAATTAAGTCATACGAAAATCGACTAAAACACATGAATCTGCCCAAAGGGCAGTGGATAGGAGGATCAGTTATAGTCAGGGAAATTGTTTTATCATTCCTTTATGAGTAGAGATTTTACTATAACATAGATGACTGCGGATCTGGTCCGTATGGTGGTCCCAATGCAATCATTAAATTATCAACCACATGTAAACGTACAATCAATGCCCCAGTACTGAAAATAACACTCTTGATAAATAAACACTGTAGATAGATAAGTGGAGAGTGGAGTAGTGTCATTGAGAATGATGCGGTCGGCAGTGAGACTGGGTATTTGTACACTTGGTCCAGACGGTGAGGAAAGTGAATACGAGAGGAAAGCGTTTTGAAGTGATTAAGATTAGTGTATGGTCTCAAAGTATTTATCTATTTTTTCATGATTGATTTTGATTTGGTAATTTCGCTCATGTGGAGGAGAAACCAAACACTTCAAGCCCGAACAAATTGAAACAAATATACACTGGAACGAGAGAGTAATATC
>NC_134807.1:37402168-37404668 GCF_046742065.1 Oratosquilla oratoria | reverse complement strand
GGTCGTAGTTGGCATGAGACGCACGGCCGAAGACCAATCAGAAGCCGCGATTACCGGTCTCAGCCAATCAGGAGTGAGGACGAACGCCATGATCCCCACTGAACCGGTATATTAACCAGGACAACTCTGCACAGAGCCATTCTTTCTCCTACCACGATAGAGCAAGAACACATCAACGAGAAGACGATCACCATCGCCACTGTAGAAAGCTCGAGGGAGCCAAAATCCGGATCTGGCAATGGTGACCGACTATGGTAGAGTCATCTCTACTCTTCCAAAAGAGATTAAGACCTTTCTAAGGTATAAAGAAAATACCTTAAAGAAAGTGATTAATGCCAAACAATCCATCATATTCAACGAAAATACATATGTATATATATGAATATATGTACATATATATGATGGTACAATGGTAGTATGTGCGCGTGGGCAAGTGTTATTCACACACACTGAATGGTCACCAGTGCAGATCTTAATCTTTTTTCAAGCACATTAACTTTTTACTTTTAATTCCATGTCATCACGAACGAGACTGACAACGCGAAAACTGATTCGAAGTGAAGCCAAGGAATTAAAAGTAAAAAGTTAATGAAGTTGAAAAAAGATTAAGATCTGCAATGAGGACCAATCAGTGTGTGTGTGGATAACACTTGCCCACGTGCATATACTATCATTGTACCATCATAGCAGGGATGGGTTGAACACAAAATTCGTGTATATGTATTTGGCTCGAGCATACAAATATAAGAGATTGTACTCAACTTATATCTCTCTTGATGGCGCAGTGGTTAGTCACTGTTACTTTGATACGTCTGAGCTGATGTTCGAGCCCTTGACTTCACTTCGTATCAGTTTCACTTCGTATCAGTAAAAAGTTAATGTGGTTGAAAAAAGATTAAGATCTGAACTGGGGACCATTCAGTGTGTGTGAATAACATTTACCCAAGCGCACATACTACCATTGTACCATCATAGCGGGGATGGTACAATGCGCTCGTCGAGCCCTTGGCTTCACTTCGTTTCAATTTCCGTATATGTCTCCGACGAGCGCTTGTCAGTCTCGTTTGTGATGACATAGAATTAAAAGTAAAAAGTTAATGTGCTTGAAAAAATATTAAGATCTGCACTGGAGACCATTCAGTGTGTGTGAATAACACTTGCCCACGCACAAATACTACCATTGTACCATCATAGCGGGGATGGGTTGAGCACAAATTTTGTGTATATGTATGTGGCTCGAGCATACAAATATAAGAAATTGTACTCAACTTATATTTCTCTTGATGGCGCAGTGGTTAGTCACTGTTACTTTGATACGTCTGAGGTGAGTTTCGGTCCCTTGGCTTCACTTCGTATCAGTTTCCGTATATGTCTCCGACGAGCGCATTGTCAGTCTCGTTCGTGATGACAGTAAAATTTAATGTGGTTGAAAAAAGATTAAGATCTGCACTGGGGACCAGTCAGTGTGTGTGAATACACACACATACACACACACACACACACACACACACACACACACACACACACACACACACACACACACACACACACACACATACACACACACACACATATATACACACACACACACACACACACACACACACACACACACACACATATATATATATATATATATATATATATATGTGTGTGTGTGTGTGTGTTTGTGTGTGTGTGTGTGTGTGTGTCTGTGTGTGTGTGTGTATGTATGCATATATGTGTGTGTTTATGTGTGTGTGTATTCACACACACTGAATGGTCCCCAGTGCAGATCTTAATCTTTTTTCAACCACATTAACTTTTTACTTCTCCTCACCTCATTTCTCACCCTATCTAGCCTAGTAACCCCCATCATACTTCTCAGACACATCATCTCAAACACATTCAAACTCCTTCTCTCTTCCTCTCTTATGTTCCATATTTCTGCCCCATACAGTGCTGTTGGCACAATCACTCCTTCATACAGTCTCCTCTTAGCATCCATTCCCAAATGTCTATTCCTCATTACACTCTTTAATCTACCAAGGCATTTACTCGCTTCTCTCAATCTACATTCTACCTCCACCTTAACTCCACCTTTTCCTGCCCCATTTGCACCCAAGTATCTAAAACTATCCACTTCCTCCAGTCGCTCTCCCTTAATGCTCACTTCCAGTCTACTGCCACTTTCACCCCTTGTACACCTCATCACCTTACTTTTACCCACATTTATCTTTAGCTTTCTTCTATCACATACTCTCCCAAACTCTGTCACCAACTTCCTCAGTCCCTTCTCCGATCCTGCCACAAGCTCAGTGTCGTCAGCAAACAACAGCTGGCTCACCTCCCACTTTTCTCCGTTTTCTTTAACCATCTCCAATCCCTGACCCACTACCCTTGCATTTATCTCTCGTACCACCCCATCCATGTATAAGTTGAACAGCCAGGGCGACATAACGCATCCTTGACGATGTCCCACCTTTACCTCGAACCACTCACTCTCTCCATTTCTAATCTT
>NC_134807.1:37387168-37397168 GCF_046742065.1 Oratosquilla oratoria | reverse complement strand
ACACTCTTTTTAAACATCTTTCTTCACTCATTCATTCCATGTGTCCAAACCTTCCCAATGCTTTTTCATCAAGCCTATCTCCCAACTTCTCTTCCACCCCCGCTCTCCTCCTCACCTCCTCGTTTCAAAGGTTTACAAAGGCGGATCATGCCGACAGGAGACCTTTTGTTCCATAACTAGGTCGAATGCGGAAAAAATGTAATGGTGATAAATAAAGTAAAGAAAAATAAATATATACATAGGTGTATTTAAACAATAAACAAACAGATATATAGTAAATAATAGTAAATTGACAGATAACTAATAATAAATAAAAACCAAGCAAATAATATTAAACAAACAAACAAAAAATAAATAAAATAAAATAAATGACAGTCATTACAGCATATTGCTTAGGTGTTTATCTAAACGAATCTTAAAGCTTCGAACTGAACTACATTGCACAGTCTCTGCAGGAATTTTTTTTCCATTCATTTACTACACGGTTGGCGAAGTTGTTTCTACTCACTTCCAAATTGAATGTATATCCTGACAGTTTGAGACCATTATTTCTTGTCGGATTTTAATTGAGTGTGAAAATTTTGTCATTTTTGATGTTGTCAATTCCCTTTAGAATCTTAAAGACCTGTATCAAGTCACATCTGAGTCCGTTCTTTTTAGGGAAAACAGATTCATGTGTTTTAGTCGATTGTCGTAACAGTTTATTTTTGATATTTGGAATCAGTTTTTGTGGCTCGCCATACGGAAACATCATATTCTAAATGTGGACAAACTAGCGATTTATATAGCTTGCTAATGAGAGATGAACTTTTAAAATCAAAAGATCGCGCAATCAGTCCTAGAATATTGTTTGGTTTCTCAGAGGCTGAAATACACTGCTTAGATGATTTGAGATCGTTACTGATAATTATGCCGAGATTCTTTTCACTATCCACTTTTGTTTACGAGTTTCCAAATAACTTGTAAACGTACTTATTGTTATTTTTACCTATGTGCATAACCTTGCATTTACATGTGTTAAATTTCATTAGCCACATTTCAGACCATTGCTGTAATTTATCTTAATCTTCTTAAGTATCTAATTGATTTAATTGATAATTTGCCATTCCGCAAAGTTTTTTATTATCACCAAATTTGGTCCGTGGTCTATATCCTTTATATATACTATAAATAGAAGTCGCCAAAGAACGGAATCCTGAGGAACTCCATTCGTAATCTTTTTACATCTAGAAGTTATGCGATTTAAAACAATTTTCTGTTTTTGATCATTCAACCAATATCTAGTCCAACTTAATAGGCTACCACTTACTCCATGTGAAGCTAATTTAGTAAATAGTCTTTCATGGGGATGGTATCAAGAGCTTTTGCAAAGTCTAGGTATGTCAAATCTATATTGTTTCTTTTGTCATAATTTGAGATAACTGTGTTATAGAATTCGAGTAAGTTAGTCACGCAAGAACGTTTCCGTCGAAATTCATACCGGCAATTATTTATCAAACAGTTGCTTTCTAAATGATGTTCGATAGCATCTCTGATGACAGTTTCCATAATTTTTCCTATGATTGAAGTCAAGTTTATAGGCCTGTAGTTATTTGGTTCCTTTTTGTCACATTTTTTTTTTTTTAATATGGGAGTAACGTTGGCTATATCTCCGGATATAATGGATTTCTTGAAAATAATTTCTAATGGAACAACAATCTCATTTTTCATTCCCTTTAAGATTCTTGGATGGCAACTGTCAGGCCCTTTTGTTTTACTGATTTTGAGTTTCTCTATACATCTTTTATTTTATCTTATATTATTTTATCTATTATTATTATTTTTTTTTATATTAACCGTAGTATGTTTACCCTATACTTTTCACAGGTTTCAGTTTGGAGATCACTTTGAGGTGTTTCATTTACGAATACTGAGCTAAAATAGTTGTTTAAAAGATCACACATTCCTTTATTTAGATATTCAATTTGAACGTCAGCAGATAATAATGAGTTAATGTGATTCCTAATTTTTTATCTCTATTGTAACTATAGGATTTTTGGGTGTTATCTTCGGATCTATCCGTGATATCTATTTCGTATTGTCGTTTTCGTTTTCGTTTTCGTATTACCTTCTTTAAATATCTCTGCATTATTACATAACTTTGATAGTCATTGAATGAACCCGAGCACTTGTATTTCTTATAAGCCTGTCTCTCTTTGGTAATACTTTTTTCGGTTTCTTTGTCGAGCCATTTTGGGCGAGCCTGATTTGGGGGGCGTTTCTCCTTAAACGGGATGTAAATATAAATCATCTTGGTAAGCGTATTTTGAAATATGTCCCATATCTGATCTATAGATCTTTCGCTTAATTTTCCCTCCCAGTCTGTAAGCTGAAGTTCATGACGTAGATCTTGGAACCGAGCTTGACTAAAATCGGGTTATTTAAATATACTTATACCTATTCTAATTTTCTTAGCAATTTGAATCTAAGTTGTCATCGCTATTTCCAATAGTTTCATCAACTTTCACATCGATTATTATGTTTTCACGGCTAGTGATCAATAGATCGAGTAAGTTTCTATGTCTTGTGGGCTCTTTTACATACTGAACTAAGTAATTCTCATCGAGAAAATCTATCAAGTGACTACCTTGGCCATGTTCAAGGGTAAAATGTCAGTAAAATTGAAATTACCCATTATTAATAGGTCCTGGTTGCAGAAACTAGAGTTATTGAAACAATAGTTTGTCGTCTGCTAATGATAATGTTTTTAGCCTATATATTACACCTTTTTTATCTGTTTTCATTTGTTTAGGTAAATTCTACCCACAAAATATCATATACATCCTGTTTCACTTTTTCTAAAACACAGGCATTGACATTGTTTTTGACGTACAACTGAACACCACCACCTTTTTTGTGGTTTCTATCCTGATGAAAGTGTTTAAATCCCGCAATATTAAATTCAGCTTCAAATTCTTTACCATTTAACCATGTCTCTATTATTTCTATTATGTCGAGATTTTCGTTTTTGACATACGCCTGTATTTCTTGGAATTTATTCCTAATACTTCGATTTTTAAAGTACATGGTATTAAGAAGCTCGTGATTATTATTATCTTTTGCACGTTTTGTATTTCAACATTATGCCTTACATAATAATTTCGTTGTTTATTGACACCTTGCTCTATATTGACATTTGGTCCTTCATTGACATTCAATGCCTCATGGACATTTGCCCTATTACGGGTATGTGGTCCCTCACGGTCATTCGATATACGTTACCGCGTTCCACATCGGCCACCTGTCGTTCACTGACATTCTGTCCGGCATCCCTTCCTAAAATGATATTCTGTCCTCCACTGACATTATATCCTACCGTGATATTTCGTTCTTCACTAACATTACATACCATCGTGATATTTTGTCCTCCACTATCATTATATTCCATCGTGATATTTTGTCCTCCATTATCATTACATCCCATCGTGATATTTTGTCCTTTGACATCACATCCTAATGTAATATTTTGTCCTCTATCAAAATTTTATCCTAAAATTAGATTTTGTCCTACACTGACATGTTGCTCTGCGTTATTGCTATACCCTACTCTATTTTCCCCCAATACACTCTATTTCCCCTTCCCTTTGAGTTCCTAACCCAAAAAGAAACTAGTTCATTACAATCTCCTACAAAGAGGTTTGTTAGAACATCTTTGCTTCTGCTCTATCCAGCCTAGTAACCACTACCATGCTTCTCAGGCATTTAATCTCAAATACATTTCAACTCCATCTCTCTTCCTCTCTTACGTTCCATGTTTCTGTCAAACACAGTGCCGTTGGCACAATCACTCCTTCATAGAATTTCGTCTTAGCATCCATTCCCAAATTTTTATTTCTCATTACAATTTTTAGTCCCCAAGACCTTTACTTGTTTCTCTCAATCTATATTCTACCTCCGCCACATCCAGATCCAAGTATCTAAAGCTATTCATTTCCTCCAATCTCTCTCCATTAATACTCACTTCCATTTTGCCACCACATTCCCCTCTTGTATATCTCATCACCTTACATATACCCACATTTATCTTCAACTTCCTTCTTTCGCACACCTTTCCAAAATATGTCACTAACTTCCTTAATCCCTCCTCTGATCCTGCCATCAGCGTAGTGTCGTCAGCAAACAACAACTGGCTTGTCTCCAATTTTTCTAAATTTTCTTTAGCCATCTCCAATCCCCGACCCATTACCCTTCCGTTTACCTCTCGCACTACCCCACCCATATATAAATTGAACAGCCAAGGCCACATAACACACACCTGGCGAAGTCCCACCTTTACCTCAAACCACTCACTCTCTCCATTTCTAATTCTAACACAGACTCTACTACTTTCGAGAAACCTCTTGACGGCTTTTTAATAGCTTTCCTTCTATTCCAGATATCTGTAATACCTCCCACAGTGCCTTCCTGTCTATCCTGTCATAAGGATTTTCCAAATCTATAAAAAAAAAAAACTCCAAAAAATAAATCCCTACTTTTTCCTAAGGCTTTCTCACATATCTGTTTTAACGCAAAATTCGACACACGCAACTTCTACCTGTCCTAAACTCACACTGTTCCTCACCTGTTCCTTCCTCTGTTCCTCTCCTAATTCTTTCAATCAAAGCTCTCCCATAAGCATTCCCAACTGCAACTCCCTAAAATAACCTCCCCTCTTCCTCTTACTACCGCCTCTTCCATTATCACATCTCAATATGCACCTTTTACATTTTCTTCTCTCCTTTATTTGCCTCATCTTCCTCTCTCGATTTCCTTCTAAATTACATTTTATTACTTTCATAATTATATGTCATACTCTTATCCCATCTTAAATCTGCTCTCTTCTTTGCCTTCCTTATCTTCTGCCTTACTTCTCTTTTCTTTGTACCTCTCATATGATTCTCTCGTCCTATTTCGTAACTAATCTGTGAATACTCGTTTCTTCTTTTCTGCAACCTTCTTTGCTTCATCATCCCACCATTCATTACCCTTTACAAAGGATTGCAAAGGTGGAGCATGCCGACAGGAGACCTTTTGGTCCACATCTAGGTCGGATGCGCGAAAAAATCATATTAATAATAAATTGATAGATAAAAAATATGGTAATGTAAATAACAAATAAAGTACATATATCAATGCATAGGTATAGTTAAATAATAAACAAACAGGTAAACAGTAAATAATAATAAATTGACATATAACTATTAATAAATAAGAATCAAACAGACAAATGATAACAAAACAAAAACAAATAATATAAAATGAATTATAATCATTACAGCATCTTGCTTAGATGTTTATCTAAATGATTCTTAAAGCTTCGAACTGAACTACATTGCAGGAAGTTTATTCCATTCATTAACTACACGGTTGGCAAATTTGTTTCTACCTACTTCCAAATTGAATATATTTCCGGACAGTTTGAGACTATTGTTTCTTGTCTGATTCTCATTCAATGTGAAAATTTGGTCACTTTTGATGTTGTCAATTTCCTTTAGAATTTTAAAGACCTGTATCAAGTCACCTCTGAGTCTACGCTTTTTAGGGAAAACAGATTCATAGGTTTTAGTCGATTTTCGTATGATTTATTTTTGATATTTGGAATGAGTTTTGTGGCACGCCGTTGTACTTTTTCCAGTCTGTCAATGTCTTTAATGAGATTCGGTGACCATATGGAAACAGCATATTCCAAATGTGGACGAACTAACGATTTATAGAGCTTGTTAATGAGTGACGGATTTTGAAATCAAAAGATCGCGCAATCAGTCGTAGAATCTTATTTGCTTTTTCAGAGGCTGAAATACACTGCTTGGATGATTTGAAATCTTTATTGATAATTACGCCGAGATCTTTTTCACTATTCACATTTGTTAACGAATTTCCAAATAACTTGTAATCGTACTTGCTGTAATTCATCTAAATCTTCTTGAATATCTAATTGGTTTAAGTGATCATTTGCCATTCCACACGGTTTTGTATCATCAGCAAATTTGGAAACAGTAGATTTTAATCCATGATGAAATGGGTGGGAAAGATTTTATGCCTTTTCCTTTTTTGGCTACCTCCCTAGTAAGGGGGGAAAAGCCTTGGCATATGTATGTATGTATGAATATAAGTGGCCAAAGAACGAAAACCTGAGGAACTCCACTTGTAAAAAATTTCCATCTAGAATTTTTTCCATTTAAAACAACTCTGTTTTCGATCATTCAACAAATTACGAGTCCAACTTATTCCGTGCGAAGCTTATTTAGTAAGTAGTCTTTCGTGGGGGATGGAATCAAAAGCTTTTTCAAAGTCTAGATATATTAAATCTATATTGTTTCTTTTGTCATAATTCGAGATAACTGTGTTGTAGAATTCGAGTAAGTTAATCACGCAAGAACGTTTCCGTCTGAAACCATGCTGGCTATCATTTATCAAACGGTTACTTTCTAAATGATGTTCGATAGCATCTCTGATGATAGTTTCCATTATTTTTCCTACGATTAAAGTCAAGCTTATACTGTAGGCCTATAGTTATTTGGTTTCTTTTTGTCACCTTTTTTGAATATGGGAGTAACGTTGGCTAGCTTCCATTCTCTTGGGACAACTCCGGATATGATGGATTTCTTGAAAATAATTTCTAATGTAACAACAATCTCATTTTTCATTCCCTTTAAGATTCTTGGATGCCAACCGTCAGGCCCTGGTGTTTTATTAAGTTGAGTTTATCTATACACCTTTTAATTTTTTCTTTTGTTATATTTACCGTAGTGGGTAAGTTTACCCTAGACTTTTCACGGGTTTTAGATTGGAAGTCACTTTGAGGTGTTTCGTTTACGAATACCGAGCTAAAATAATTGTTTAAAATATTACACATTCCCTTTTATTTATCTTTTTTTTTTTCCTCCCGCCCTCTTTGTTCCACACACCAACATTGCACACCTTGTGACTTCGTCCTTGAACCCACTCTATTCCTCCTCCACTCCTAGTTCTACTCTGTCCTTACCCCCTCCCATTGTTCTCTAAGTTTCTTCTTGCATTCCTTCGCCTTTTCCTTCTCATTTAAACAGTTCCCTCTAAGCACCTCCCTATCTTCTGTGTTTTTCCTCTTTCTCCATCTATCCTTCACTTACTATCCACCAAAAAATTATCCGATATTCCCCAACTCTGCCATCCCAGCTTCAATTTCATCCACATTAACCTTGAAGAAGTCTCCTTTCACTCCACCACATGTTTACCTATCTCTTCACTCACTAGTATATCCACCTCTTCTCTCCAATTAGTTTGCAGACAATATTTAGCTCAACCTAATATTACCAAAACTTTAGATACATTACGAGCTAAAATAGATTTTTTCTTGTAAGATGATTCCCCATTTCTAGTTTCAGAGACAAAAATTATAATGATTAAATACCACCAGCGTAATTTTTAAGCAAAACTTGGTCCCCAATAAGGGGGTATTACGATTTTTTTTTTAGTATTTTTTATTCTTTATTTCCCAGTTTTGGGTGGTCCCCTCTGGAAAACCTGAAATGTGCCTCAATATATACATACATACATATATATATATGTATATATGTATGTATATATATGTAAATATATACATATATATATGTATATGTATATATATGTATATGTATATATATGTATATATATATATATATATATATATTCAAACACACTGAATGGTTCCCAATTATCAATTATATCTTTTTCTACCACAAATAACTTTTAATTCCACGCCATTGCAATCGAGACTAAGAGTCGCTCGAAGGAGGCATCCGTTAGAAATTGGAACGTGGACGAGCCCGAGGATTCGAACCCAACTAATCCGTAACAAAGTTATAGTGACGTAAACCAATACGCTATCAAGATCTCTCTCTCTTGATAGCGTATTGATTTACGTCACAGTAAACTGAATGGGTCCCAGTGATTAGAGATACATTTTCATCAACCACAATGCACTTTAATTCTAAACCATCAGGCGTATGCAGAAATTTAGATGTAGTACGCCCGAGGACTCGAACCTCATGCAGCGAGAACAACGTTACCAGTACCGAGTGACTAGCCCAATACACCATCAAGAGAGATATAATTTGAGCGCAATTTTACATATACATATATATATATATATATATATATATATATGTATGTTCGAGTTACATACACGAAAGTTTGCGTTCAACCCATCTCCACTATGATAGTACATTGGTAAGTATACGAATGAGGGAAAGTATTTGTACAACACTGAATGGGTCCCAGTGATTAGAGATACATTTTTATCAATGACAATGCACTTTAATTCTAAGCCATCAGGCGCATGCAGAAATTGAAATGCAGTACGCCCGAGGACTCGAACCTCATGCGGTGAGAACAACGTTACCAGTGCCGAGTGACTAGCCCAATACACCATCAAGAGAGATATAATTTGAGCGCAATTTTTCTTATATATCTGAATGGGTTCCAGTGATTAGAGATACATTTTCATCAACCACAATGTATTTTAATTGGTTGATAAAAATGTATCTCTAATCACTGGGATCCATTCAGTGTTGTACAAATACTTTCCTGCGTTCGTATACTTACCAATGTACTATACATATACATATACTCTCTCTCACTCACACACACACACACACACACACACACACACACACACACACACACACACACACACACACACACACACACACACACACACACACACACACACACACACACACACACACACACACAAACACAAACACATGCATATACACACAAACACACCTGTTAAGTCATAAAAGGTAAGTGAATGTCTTGTGCGTGAGGCGTTTGCCTGGGGAATCCTGAGAGAAACGAGGGGAAGGGGAGAGGAGAGGGGGTTGTGACTCTTTTGCCCTGACTAGCCTCGCCTTCATCAAGGGCCTCAGAGCGTTGCACCATGGGGAGGTAACTGGCCATCAAGTGTCACCCGCTTAACCTCTGTAATTTAAATACTCCCTTGGCCTCATTCCTGCAAGCAAACATACTCTTGTCTCCACCATGCGGCCCTCTTTTTTTTTTTTCTTCTTCTTCATTCTTAACTTTCTTTCCTTCTAGTTTAATATCCTTGAGTGATGCCTAGTCTTCATCAAGTAAACGTCATCCTCCTTCTATATAGGTCTTGTCATAAGAGTAAGTAACGAGCCACCTCTAGATGTTAGTTTTGCACACTTAAGCATAAAACACCTGATTTTTAATGTGACCCTTGGTAAATTAATGCATCATAGTAGACTAATAGGCAAATCAATTAAATTATAAATATGTTCAGTATTCGAAAGAAAAGTTGTATGAATAATTAAAAGATTAAACATTATTCATTTGAACATAAGATGGATAAAAAAATATATGAGAAAAATAGAATAAAGAAGAATAAATCAGAATAGAGTTACATCAAATTAAACTAGATTAAATGTATTAGCAGATAAAATAGACAACAAGACAATGAACTAAAACCGGAATGGATGAGATTTAAACAATTGACTTGCCAACTAAAAAGAAAATAAGAGAATATACAAAAGAAAGCCGAATGAAGTGAAGAAAATATTAAGGAATAGAAAATAATGAAATAGAAGAAGAATAGTTACAGAATGAGAAAGTTAATGGATAAGAAAAGAAAAATATGACTTCATAAATGAATGGATAAATAGATATGTAAATAGATACTGCCGTGCATGGAAGAAAGGATTACTATAAAAATAAAGATGAAATAGTAAGTTAAAATAAAAGAAGATGTGTGGAAAAAATATGTATGATTGAATAAAAAGTTGGCAAGAAAAGAAGAGGTCAAAAAGGAGCATACAAATTAAGGAAAAGAAAGAATAAAAACATAAAAAGATAAAAAATAAAGAGGGAAAAAACCATAAGATGATCTCTTTCTTTTATTCTTCTGGGCACATTATCGAAAGACCCTTGTACGCCTGACCACCACTAATGCCATCGAATTTTACAATTCTTTCAGGAAGACGATGTATGGGTCATA
>NC_134807.1:37367168-37374668 GCF_046742065.1 Oratosquilla oratoria | reverse complement strand
AGATTATTATTTTGAAGGTCAGCTGTGTTTTTCACATACTTTCCCACATTGTAGAGACTAGAAATTAAAAATGTACTAAAACGTCGTTACTGTTCCAAAATAATATTTTTCTAATTGGTAGTTTTTATTCAATTCTTAATGATCGCGTGAATATGAAATATAATGTTGCTGGTCTGGCCCTCATCCCGAGACTTTGACGACTCACCTAGCTGAGCAAATTCCAAATTCACTACCAGTCACTTTCTTCTCCGACTTTGTAATTCCTGTATATATGTATATATGTATATATATATGTATATATATATACATATGTATATATATATATATATATATATATATATATACATATATGTGTGTGTGTGTGTGTGTGTGTGTGTGTGTGTGTGTGTGTGTGTGTGTGTGTGTGTGTGTGTGTGTGTGTGTGTGTGTGTGTGTGTGTGTTGTATACGTCACCATATCCATGGTGAACAATACCACACTCACTCACCGGACTCCTTGGCGCCAGTCCACGTCCGTTCAATTGCTGTGTAGACATTTTAACAGTTCAGCACTTTGACGTCCGAGCGACCACCACTGGCGCACAACGGACATGCGAATGCACACAGGGATGCCATCAACGACACACACATAACACACGGAAACACACATATTAACAGCCACCCCCTGGATATATATATATATTATAACTTGTGCAAGAATTATATTAGATAACAGTTTGTAACCCCAGAATAATACTGTTGCTACATGCTTATGGTGTCACGTACAACAATTGAATTTGATAAGTGAGTATAGCACCTCACCAAAGTCCTGACCTCATCACTTCCGGGGAACAAAAAGTCCGTGGTTGTCTCGAGGAGTTGGTTGTCGGTGATAGACGCTCTTGCTGTTACAATGTGTACGTAGTTATTACAAAAACTTGTGTTTAACAATTTACAAAGACTTGTGTTTAACTAATAAAGACAGAAAACCATAGTGCGGTTTATAACCCCAGGGGATATACGAGTGACTAACTTAGTGATTGGAGACTACCAGGAGCAGGATATGCAGACCTCTGAATAGAACCGTCGTGCTCAACCAATCTATCGAGCAGATAAACTGGCGCCAGCGGTTTCCGCATCCCATCTCCTCCGAAGAGACCACTACCTCCGAGTCTGGCCAACCTACCAAGCTACCAAACCAAGCCAGCCACACCCACCATTGATAAACACGCCTTGTCTACGCTGCTTCCATCGCCTGCCCCTAACTTCCATCCACCGCACACTCAACTGTACACTGTAATGAGCATCGTCGTTACCGACTCCAAACTACCAAAACAAATATTTTGCCAAGGTAAATCCCAAAATTCCTATCCACCATCTATACTATTTAATTATAAAACTCTCGCCTACCCTAAAAAAAAACCTGATACTCGCTTTTCTCTCACTTTCCATGCGAGCATCATACAACTAGAATTCATACATCTAGATGTTCCAACCACAAGCAGCCTCACCTGGAGGTAATTGCACACCAATCAACACATATTTCATCAAAATACCCTACTACCAGTGAGACCTTCCCAATCATCGTACGTCAGGACAAACAAGTCTACGGACAGCAACAGCCCCACCTGGCGATCCCTACACAACTGTCTACACTTACGAATGCAGTGTCCTATCAACGAACTGAAATCTTCCAAGTAAGATTAAATAATACGTGACTGCATATCAGAACCAAAATCAGTAAAATGCTAAATAATAATATTACACCTCTAACAGTGATAAATAATATATAAAATATGCCAATTTTATTTTAACATATATTTGTATATGCAATCATTTTTCTAGATTTAACTATTACCCAGTTTTACGTACATATTATCATGTTCATATGCATTTTTCCAGTTAAGTAATTCTTGTTTACACTATATACATTTTAATGTTATAAATATTATCCATTTATATTTAATATAAATTACATAATTTTACCAACGTAACCCTTTTGTTATAATTACTGCTGTAAACCCATATTATATATACCATTGTATACCCATTGACGCCCTATACCCATTGACGCCCTATACCCTCTCATCTAACTATAACACACTGCCTCATAGGTAATCTATACAATTTTTTTATTTATTTAACTATTTCAACTTAGAATTTCCATCTCACCTAACTACTTTCTATACCTGTTAAGTGATACATGCATCTCTAGTTAGACACTAACATGGCTACAGGTACGAGAGCCAAGGTCAGAAATTTACTTGAAGGATTTCTTTCCGCATCTAAAGAAGAAAAAAACTCTCATGACTCAGACCATGCCACGACTAAGGCAGATTCTCAAATACTACCTGAGGAATACTATGACAACATACCCCTTCACCATGACCACTCACGGGAAGACCCTTTTAACCCGACCCAACTACAACACTTGCCCAACCCCCTCCCCCACTCCACACCAAAAATTCAAGTTACCCCTCAACTAGACCCTCAACAACGACCCCCCCACACCTCACCGCAACCCCAAATTCCCCCTCAACTAGACCCTCAACAACAACAACCCCACACCTCATCGCAACCCCAAATTCCCCCTCGACTAGACCCTCAACAACGACCCCCCCACACCTCACCGCAACCCCAAATTCCTCCTTATGTGGACCCCCAGCAACAATCCCTGAACCCCACAACCCATGCATACGAAAACTTAGCCTTCCCTTCTCCCAACTTCCCGTCAAGTCAACCTGCCTTCACCTCACATCCCTACCCACCACCTAACCTTGCCCCAACCCCATCGCAACATCCTCAACTACAACTCCAACCTACAGTAATCAATAATTACCAAACCATTACCCCTCTAACCGAAATTCCAACCTTCTCTCAAGCTAGCGGACTCTCCATCACTGACTTCCTAACGGCATGTGACCTTTTCTTTTCTAAAAATCCAAATTACTCTGACTTAGATAAGATAAATCTATGCCGCCAGAAAATAGAAGCATCAGATGAGCACCGATCTACCGTTCGGATGCTAGACAATCTGATAGCTACAGGGATCACATATAGCGATTATAAACAGCATTTGTTAAATGTCTTTCAGAGCAAACAAGCAAACAACATTAACTTTCTCCTCACATTTCTAAGTAATACTAGAACTCAAAAACAGACTAACATCAAGGATAATGTTGCTAACGCAATTAAGGAAATTAGGGAAAATCTAGAAAATAATTGCCCTTGGATCTGTACAACCACTACAGGGCAAAAGGCATTGACATTAGAAAACTTTTACACATTCCTGGAGATAGGCCTTTATCTTTCCCAACTCCCACCAAAGTGTCAAAGAGAAGCCACAAAAAGGGATTTAAACACTAGAAACCCATTAGCTTGCACATACATATTAGACATAACCAACGCTTGCAACATCTCCCTCTCTGACCAGGACCATTTTGCTAGACTAAATAGCCTTCAGTCACACCAGCCCCCTAGCTCCAATACAGCGCAACCATCTAACTGGTGTTCCTACAATCTTTCAACAAGTCACAACACCAGAGACTGCATACAGAAACAACAAATGCAAGCACAACACCACACTACCCTTGCTCAGTTCATGGAACTACTTCCCACACGGATTCTCAATGTAGAACGCAGCAATACCAACACCCGCAGACACAACACCACACTATCCCTTGCTCAGTTCATGGAACAACCTCCCACACAGATTCTCAGTGTAGAGCGCAACAATATCAACACCCGCAGGCACAACACCACGCAACCCCTTGCTCAATTCATGGTACTACCTCCCACACAGATTCCCAATGTAGAGCTCAACAGCAAATCAAACAACTCCCACCCACCCCTAAACCCCCCAACATGTCAAAACCAACACGGCCAGGCAAATACTGCAACCTACACAAAACCACAACTCACTCCAACGAGGAATGTTCTCAACAAAAATCACAACCACAACCTCATCAGAAAACAAACAAACAAGTTACAGCACCTCGACAAACACCCTCCTCCCACACAACACATACAACTCAACACCGATTGGGGGAACATGCACCAGCCTCACGCACCAGACCACCATAGGAACGTCCGACACACCACACAACTATATCACCCTAAAGGTGACACTAGATCAAATTACTGTTGACATGATGGTTGATACAGGAACAAACCTGAACCTCATCCCCAGAGCTCTCTACGAAGCACTAAATGACCCACCCCAAATCCAGTATTCAAATACGGAAGGTCTATTGATAGAAGGATCTACCATATCACTTCATGATATGATTGATTTAAACATAGAGGTAAACAATTCCCAAGTAGGTTTCACATCCTTCCACTTAGCTGATGAATGGAGTCTCGATCAACAAGGCATAATAGGTTTAAAGTCACTACAGAACTGGAAGGCAATAATTAATTTAGATTCCAACAAAATCTCCTTCCAAGACGTAAATGACATCTCCAAAACCCCTGAGGCACCCGACCTAGACACACAACCCCATTCATGTCTGTCTGGCTTGAATAACCCAAATCCCACTAAGAGCTACTCTCTCCGCCCACCCCCTTATGTCACCTCAAAAGCACTGTTGTCTAACACAGTCATCATACCCCTAGACATTCAATAACAGTTCCACTATACATACCCGGAGCAATAGAACATCAAGATGTCTTAATTGACCCAGATACGTCAAGAATAAATAACATAACCCTGGAGTCCTCCTGGGATATAGTATCAGAAAATAAACACACCCTAGCTATGTTAACGAATCTCTCAGACCAACACCGCAAAATTAAAGAGAACACATACATTTGTTCAGTCCATCTCCACAATTCCCCAATCCAGGAACCACTCCCTCAACACATCAACACCGTAAGATAAACACAACCCCTCACTCCTATCCACCCCAACCAAATCACAACATCAGCCAATGGAGAGATGCGTGACAAGCTACTGACCCTCCTACAAAGGAATAGATCGGCTATCGCCTTAGAAGGCGAACCCTTAGGCAAATGTGATATAATCAAACATCACATCCAAATTCCCCCCAACACCCCCCCCCCTCATACACCCCCGCTTACCGCATACCCCCACAGTAGGAAAACCCAAGTCAACAACAGTGTGCACGAGATGTTACACCAAGGTGTGATTTCTCACTCAGACAGTCCGTGGAACAGTCCCCTCTTCCTAGTCCCTAAGAAAGACGGAACCTTACGCCCTGTTGTAGACTTTAGGAAAGTTAATCACCTAACTCAATCTGACCCACACCCCCTCCCCGCCATGCAAGATGTCTTGCAATCCATAGGAATCGGGAACTCCATTTTATCCACAATTGACCTTAAGTCAGCCTTCTGTCAGGTCGAGCTCACGGATGAATCTAAACCCGTAACTGCATTCTCCACTGATAAGGGACATTTCCACTTCGAGCGTATGCCCTTTGGCCTTAAGAATGCCCCCTCAACCCAACAAAGGTTGATGACCCGCATTTTCAGCGACATGATAGGAATCTCATTATTCGTCTACTTAGACGACCTCATCATCTATAGTCCCACACAAACTGACCACATTCACACACTAGAGATTGTCCTAAAAAGACTCAAAAACACCGGATTGAAAATCCAACTAGGAAAGTGTAAATTCCTACAGACGGAACTCACCTTCCTAGGTCATAAAGTCGATGCCAGAGGCATCCATACCACCACAGATAAAATAAAGGCCATAGTCAGTTTCCCAACCCCCAGGAACGCGGATGAAACTAGAAGTTTCGTAGGACTAGCATCATACTATAGACATTTCATACCCAAATTTGCAGAAATTGCATCCCCTCTGACCAAATTCACGAGGAAAAGAGAGACCTTTAAGTGGTCTGAACCGGAACAGCAAAGTTTCGACAGCCCCTGTCCTAGCCTTCCCTGACATGAAGAAAGAATTCTTTCTTTACACCGACGCCTCCTCTAAAGGAATAGGCGCAGTCCTACAACAAAAGGATGAAAATGGCAAAGAGCACCCAATAGCCTACGCAAGTAGAGTACTAAATAAGCCTGAAAGTAACTATTCAACTACACACAAAGAAGGCCTGGCACTGATATGGGGTTTGAAGCATTTCAAATAACTCATATTAGGGTACAGGATCACAATTTATACTGACCACCAACCCCTAGTCTACCTCTTTGATTCTAAAGACTTACATGGCAGAATTGCTAGGTGGAAAACCACTTTACTGGACTACGATTCCAAGATCATATATCTAGCTGGAAAAGCTAACATAGTAGCTGACTCATTAAGCAGACAAACTCACATCTCAACACTAACACAAACAACATGCATTCCTATGCAAGAACTTAGAGATGAAACTGACAAAGACCCAACATGGTCTCCAATAAAACAACATCTCCTTTCAAGGACCCCCTTATAGTCCCGACCACCTGTCCCTATAGGGGAACTCAAACTGGTCGACGGAATCATAAGGAGAACCATTGCCGACAAGGAAGTAACAATCGTTCCCAGAGTCCCAGTTCCCAAGGTCCTACACATATTGCACGACAGTGCAATGGGAGGCCACTCAGGCAGAGATAAGACACTGAATACTGCTAGGCATTCCTTTTACTGGATAAACATGAAAAAAGATATAACCACACACATAGACTCATGTGTAACTTGCAACCAATTCAGAGGACCTGACCCAAAACAACTCAATATCAAAGACATTCCACTCCCTGCGGAACCATGGGAAACACTTGGCATTAATCTACTAAAAATGCCAACGAGCCATCAAGGTTCAAATTATGTACTCACGGCAGTTGACTATCTGTCAAAATACACCATCCTAGTCCCCTTACAAGACAAAACAGCAGAGACTGTGGCCAAAGCATTGGTTAACAACATATTCTGTAGATACAACATCCCCAGGCGAATGCTGTCTGACAATGGTTCAGAGTTCAAGAACCAGGTAATGCGCGAAATAGCACATTTATATAACATAAATCAAACCTTCGCCACTGCCTACCATCCACAAGGGAATGGACTTGTGGAACGAACAAATAGAAAAGTGCTTGAAATCCTCAGACCTTTGGCCAACGATCTTACGGACAGTTGGGAAGATTGGCTACCACAGGTACAAGCCAGTATCAACAGCACAGTCAACTCCACAACAAAGATGTCCCCCCATGAGATCATTTTTGGCCAAAGAATGCGCCTACCCTACCAAATCTTCAACCCCCCCCCTTATACAATCTAGATAACCTTACCCAATGCCTAAAACGAGGCATGCAAACCATATACAAACAAGTCAGAGAAAACCTCAAAGTAGCTCAAGAAAGAACAAAAACAAAACAACACAAACGGTCATCTCCACTAAACATAACACTTGGAGACACAGTCATGGTCAAAGATTCAAATAGAACTAACAAACTCAAACCCAAGTTCTTAGGCCCCTTCACAGTCACAACCTCACTCCCCAACATTGTTTTCCTGTT
The DNA here is from genome assembly GCF_046742065.1 of Oratosquilla oratoria. Lineage (NCBI taxonomy): Eukaryota > Metazoa > Arthropoda > Malacostraca > Stomatopoda > Squillidae > Oratosquilla > Oratosquilla oratoria. The sequence goes on along the minus strand of NC_134807.1, from coordinate 37,367,217 downwards.
AACGGATCCTTGCGATCACACAACCGTAACCATACACGGAGAGAAATTG